>NC_056467.1:18837960-19137960 GCF_008729295.1 Plectropomus leopardus | reverse complement strand
TGCCTGATTGTGCCAAGTCATGTCTGTAGCTCACTAGCGCACAGATAAATGCTTCTAGAGTATTTTGATAAAGACTTATCTGATAAATATTAAAGGCTACTCCGTCTGTCTTCAAAATTAATATCACTCTGGGCTGTTAAAACTTAATTTAAGGAAAACACACTGTGATGATGCCTCACAGCTAGATGGTCCCTGGTTCGAGACCCGGTTGGAACGGGGTTCGGTTCGTGGGCGGGGGCCCTTCTGTGCGGAGTTTGCATGTTCTCCCCGTGTCTGCGTGGGTTCTCTCCGTGGTCTCCGGCTTCCTCCCACAGTCCAAAGACATGCATCAGGTTGATTGGTGACTCTAAATTGCCCTTAGGTGTGACTGTGAGCGTGTATGGTTGTCTGTCTATATGTGTCAGCCCTGCGATAGTCTGGCGAACTATCCAGGGTGTACCCCGCCTTCCGCCCAATGACAGCTGGGATTAGCTCCAGCCCCCCCCCGCGACCTTTACGAGGACAAGCGGTTACAGAAAATGACTGTTTGACTGACAATGTTATGATAGCCACTGTTTAGAAAATGATGATAGTATTTCAAATGAGATTATGGATGAGTCATCCCTGGAATACTATGAGCTTCAATCAGTAAAAGAAATTGATGTGGGATGCTCCACAAGGACGCTGTTAGGTTTGAGAAAATCCTCCCATGGCCTTAAATGGTCATTTCTCTGGACGTAATTGCATATCAATAAATCAGTTAAGTGGTTTCAATTGGGACATTCCCGCAGGACTCTTTTTCTGACTAAAGACCACAATGGCTTTCTGTTTTGTTTCTTTGGGTCTTTTTTTTCATGACTGCATTGAACTGCAATGCAGTTCCTGAAACCTCAAACCAAGCCCAAGATACTGTAATGGCTGATGGACACATTTAGAGAAAACAAAACTGCTCAACTTTCTTTTGTGTTGCACCAAAATCACGCTGAGAACATTTATCAAACATACTTCGGATGCAAGCAGAGGGTATTATACAGCTGGCAAATACAATCTCAACTCACAGTCCTCTTACTCTCTTTTTCAGGAGCTTTTGACCATGTTGAACAGTCCTCTTAGCTGTTGGAATTTGCTCTTAGCACTTGTTAAGTGAATGAGACATCGAGATCAACCGTTAAACAAACTCCCTTTAAGGAGTAACGCATTTGCGCATGCAGTTCAAAGAAAACTTGGCTTCATCAGCTGATGAAGACCATGAGGTACAGTAAAAGGCTCCTCTATTTGGATATAAAATACTAAGGCAAAATGTTAATATCAGAAATCTGACTGAATTTTTTATGTAGAATTTGTTTGGTTTTTTTGTTTTGTTTTGGTGGGTCTGTCATCACAAGACTGAGACATAAGAACAGCCTTTTTATGTATCAAAAAAAAAAACCACATTAACTTTATAGTGCTATATACATTTACTGAACTGCATTTTGTTTTAGTGTCAGAATTCTGAGTGCAAACGAAAAAGGTGGAGTCCCTGGTATGTCCATGACTGTCTGCTAACATTGTACCACATTTTATTAATGGGAAAATAAGCTCTACACCTTGGAGTGATGACACAAGAATGATGCTGATTAGTAAGTCCGACATCCCAATTTACTGCCCACTGTTACATAAATTCAGTGTCTAATATACAGAGAGTAAAGAACGACGGTGTCCCCTGATAAGTCCCTGGACTTAAATAGCTGTCTGTTACTGTAAGATGCAGTGAACTACAGGGAAAGAGAAGTGAAAACTTTCACAACTCCTAGAAAGGGGAACCACTGTGTCATCTTTCTTCATCCTGTCTGAAAGACCAGGGAGGCCTAAAGTGATATTTCACTTTGGTGGAGTGTTCTCTTTTTCACTTCGTGGCAGCATATAATGTAAGTCTGCTTAAGTGTTCAGCAGAAGTAGTTTGGGTTTTTCTAGGTACTACGTCTAGTATGCCATTTTTTGCTTTCTAAAAAATAAATAAATTTGTGTATTTGTAATGGCCTTGGAGTGCTTCAAAGAGACTGCGCTCCAAATGGCCAAACTCAGAGGTGAAAAATTTGTCATCACAGGCTCTTCCTGGCTGCATCCCACTGCATCCATCATTTCTTCCAAAGAATTTGTTGTGTGTGTCTTAGCAGTCTTGATTTTAAAAAAAATTACAAGATCAGATACAGGGGAAACTTTGCACAGACTCTCCTCCAAAGCATGCATTGTGTGGCATTTGTTTGTAAACATGAAAAATTATGTAAATAGTTTCATCAGTAACATCCTTTTTAAACATGGGTTATGTTTGGGTGTTTGCATGGGCAATGTATGGGACAATGTCCCCCTGAAGGCCCCTGGGCACAGATATGCAAAAGGCCCCACAACCTCTTCTCACATGAGCAAGAAACACAGACTTAGTGGCGATTTTGCGTTTTTTGTTGTTGTTTGTGTCTTTTTGTATTGTTATGCATCTTTTTGTAGTAGTTTGAGGTCGTTTTGTGTGTTTTTCCGGTTGTTTTTCACTTTTTGTAGTTATTTTGTGTCTCTTTGCACATTTCTTTACATTTCTTTGTGTCATATCTCTTTCTGGTCTGTACGTGTTAATTTGAGAGACATTTTGCAGGTAAAGACCTGACACTTTGGGCTTCTGGACCAGCGCCCAGTAGGTCCATTCAGTAATCCATCAATAGGTGTGTGCTGTAAAAAGAGAAACTCTTCAAAGTTTGAATATCACTGTATATGTTGTTGACTAAGTCTGGGATCATACTTATTATCTGGTATGTGGAAAGCGTTGTCTGAGATGATGTTCGTGCCAGTCGAGACCTGTTTAGACAGAAACTACAGCAGGTGAAGTTCCTGAAAAAACAACCTGTGTTAGCAGAGAAAACATCTTCAGATTCCATTATGGTTTGAATTACATGAAACAAGGTAAGCTAATTCAGGCCTGGCTCATTATTTCTGTATTACAGGCGCCTGTGTGTCGTCTACAGTATTGGGGAAGCCCTGTGTGTTTCTGTGTAGATTTCCACTGTACCACATCATTGGGTGTGGTACTTACTGTAAAGCCTGTCAAATGTCTGTCAGCACTCTATATTTTTTGCCATTCATTCATCCGTTATCCGTAACCGTTTCTATTCAGGGTCACAGAGGTCTGTAGGAGGAAGCCAGAAAAAAACGTCTTGCTGTGAGGCAACAGTGCTAACTGCTGCACCACCATGCTGCAATATGGTCTACCATCTCTGGGTAAATAGTTCAGTTTTAAGCGATGCACTCCTTTCATAAGCACAGAATTAGAAATATTAGGCAATAATCCAGCTGGCCACCAATGTCATTCAACAACATCTGCTCGAATTTAGGATTGAACATTAGATAATAAAAATTCAATGTCAGGATATTGTCTAAAGCCAACATCTATTTCCTGTAGAATACTGACAATGTTAATATTTGGTTGGTTTTAAGTTGTGTTGTTAGTGTAAGTCCACCATTGAAACGTCTCATTGCAAAGTCATCTTGAACGACAGCTTGCGATGCCTCCACGTATACGGTACATGTAGTCCTCTACTGTAGGAGTCGAATTACACATCATTTTACTGCACCACCAGTTTGTTGTGACACACGTATAAATGCCACGGCTGCACCACTACTACACAATACACTTTTTCTCCCTTCCGCTCTGTTTGTCTTCTCCCGTTTAAACTTTATTTTTTTACATTTAAGTTTTTATTTGGAAATCAGAGAGGACAGCAAGCTACGAAAGTCATTGCACTTGTATGCTTCTGTTGCACAACCTTTTAATCTTGAATCTAGCAAGCTTTTAAATTCTGATACTCTAATTAGTGCTTTATTAAGAGCAGGTGTGCTGCAGAGGTCAACCAGGTGGGGTGTTATCGGAGTGATCAAGCTGTAGGACACCATATGAAGAGGTTGAGTATGAAAAAAATAAACGGACTTATACAGTGACGTTTTTGGTTGCTAATCTTAAGGTAAGCATAATGCGTGACGTCACATTATTAACAGAGCTGTTGTGTATCAGAAAGTCAAACACCTGCACTGTTTTAAATAGGTTGTCAATTGTGTGTGTCTTTGTGTGTGTGGCCTCACTGTTGACATCAGCAGCATCTCTATCACCATCTCCAGCTCAAGTCTTTGCACTCAGTGTTAGCTCCGGCTCATTGAACAATATTTACCATCACAGATGTTAAAACCTGTTTTGTATCTATGTTTTGAATGAATGTAAAAACAAACAAAAAGAAGGCACTGAGTTCCTGGAAGGCAAAAACTCTCAGACATCGTGACATGCAGCTGAGTACATATGCTGCTGGCCAATTAAATAATTTGGTGATTAACATTTCCATGACCTACGGACTTGATTCTTATCAATAAGTGAAAACACACTGTAGTAATTACACGGCAAATGCTCAACAAATACGCCAATCAGATGTTGAAAGAGTAGAAAAATGCAAAGACAGGACATCCTTTATGGTCTGTCCTGCTTTCTTCCTCACACACACACACACACACACACACACACACACACACGCGCGCGCTGCTCTCCTGAGTTTTGTCATGAAGTGACCTGGAACAGTGTTGGCTGCATATTTGTTATGTGACATCACACATAGCGTCATATGTGACTTTTTCCAATGTCAAATCAGAATGAACTTTTTCAACTTTGCATTCAGGTCTTTGTCACCACTAACATTCTGTTTTTAATTAGGGATGAATGAGTCAGATAAAAAACGCCAAGACCGAGCCTCCCTATGTTTCAGAATTCTGGTCAAAACAGTCTCAGGGGATAATTGTGAGTTGTATTTAGTGCATTGAAATTTACTGGTACTGGTTTGCTTCCGGACAATTGTTCATGTTCACGTCAGCAATAGATGCTTTAAATAACAGAAAAACAAGCCAGAGGTTGACATGTGACACCTCATTCATTTATTAGTGAGTGGAGAGGTGCCCAGTTTTCCCTGGGATTCAATTGCAGGGGGATGGATATGCATCGTCTGGTAAATATCATTTGGTTACCAGACCAAGCATATCCATTTTATGGTGAGACAGCTCCAGACAAAACACACACACACACACACACACACACACACACACACACACACTCGTCTGTGCCTCATGTTGTTGGTGGTACTTCTAATCAAATTTTATTTTGATTCCACAGCTAACCCTCTTGTATTCATATTTAGTATGTTCCGAAATGTACCCGAAAGCAGCCGTATCAGTTATTACTGTAAGACGACAACATTTCCAGCTGTCAGGATTTGCATTTTCTTATTTGTCTTCCATGACAGGGTGAAGATATAAAACAGATTGACATGTTTTCAGTATGATGTAATATGTTATCTCTCGGATGATGGAAAGCCATGTCATAACGTGCGGTTAATGTGTGATAAAGCCACCCTGACGTGCAGTAGTCAAGTGTCAAGAATATCATGAAAAGCACATTTACCCAAGTATTCAAATAAAAATTTGATGTACTTTTACTATGGTTATGTAGTTAAACTGTATGCCACTTTTTACTTTAACTCAGAGGAAAATACAGTACTTTTAACTCCACTACAATTACTTGATGACTTTACAAATTAACATATTTGCACAAAAGCCATATCAAAATGTACAAGTGCATGATAATAATAAGTTATTTTTCATGCAAAAACTTTTCATGGTACAGCTTCTCAAATATGAGAATTTTTCCTCTTTTTCTTTCAGTTGTTTTAATGTATTAAATGGATTGAATTTTTTGCATTGACTACTTTTACTTTTGTTACTTAGATGTCCAGTGTGAATTGTAAGTGTGAAGAAGTCTCTTTCTCTCCAAAAAAACAAAAACAAAAAAAAAAGACCCAGTGAGTTCAACTGCTAGAAACACTGAATAATGCAGTTTTAAGTGACAAATAAGTGTAACTCTGGTGCTGCTCATTGAAGATGGGCTTCTGACTGCGATGGCCAATGCGAAAAATGTGAAAAAACAAATGACCCTATCTCAAGCCGGTGTTTGGTTTTGTACATTCTAAGCTACTGCAGAAACATGGTAATGCAACATGGCAGAGTCTGTAGACGAGGACCTGCTCCCTATGTAAGTATTATTTTCAGGGGATCATACATCAAATAAAACACGCTTACTTCATTATTTTCTGCCAATAAATCACCCTAAATCCTACACACTGGACCTTTGATGCATTTTCCTGATTGTACTTACAAACTTTTACAAACACTTTCAATGCAGGACTTTCAATTGTAACATATTTTTACAGTGTGGTATTCACTAACTGTACTGTAATGATGTGAATACTTCCTCATCCAGTGATGAGTTGTTTTTTACCTCTTCATGAAAAGAGGTCCAAATTTGCTGGATCAGAAAGTTACAATGTCCAGTTTTTAACCCATCCATCTGTCAGTTTATCCATCCATCCAAACTGCAGGTCTGGATCACCCCACCTATTTACCCTTTAATTAACAACACACAACCAAACACCAGCAGCTTCTGTGATTTGATGCTTGGCTGCACTCATTGTAAACTGCTTTGATAAGATGAGTGTAAATTTACCAAGTGTTATACTCTGAGTGTCTTGGTTGGTATGTTCACAAAGTGGTCTGCTAGTTTGGGAAAAGTATGTCCGTTTTGAGCGCCTGCTGTTTATTTAAAGGTGGCAGCCTGGTTTGTTTTATCGGCAGGGCGACTGTAAACACCCGGAGTGCCATCCACGCCTTAAGGTGCCTTGTGGTGGTTAAAAGTAAATTAGAGCTTTGTTTGTCTGGGAGGGAGGGAGGACTGCAGAGATGAACTGAAACTGAGAAGAGGATGGAAAACAAATATCTACATGTCTTTATTTAACAATATCACAGTGGATCGTGCCAGCAGGCTACCACCCACTACCAGCTGTGTAACTCAACACTTTCATTTACAGAGTGTAAAATATGCAGGAACTCGATCTCCATTACTCCATCCAGAACTGAACATTGGCGCTACGCTGTTATCATTATGTTCTCTCAATTACACAAACAGAAACATGAGGCAAAGAGAATTACTGAGAGTGGAAACTGAGCAATGAAATTACTATGAAGCAGTTTTTATTCTATTTTCTTGGCTGTGGTGATTTTATTGAAGCGAGATCTAATTTAAGGTGTCATAAAGAGAAACCATTAAAGGAAGCAGCAATGGCTCCCCAGAACTGTCGTTATTACATCCTGTGTCTGCGGATGTGAAATGGTGATGTGTTCATTATGTGTCCTTTCACCTTTCATATCCATCAACCAACACATCAACACTGCTGCTGGCTCTAGTTATTGATTTGTTCTGGTATTTTCTAACAATTTTACCTACAGATGATTTAGTTTCCTTTCTTTAAAGGCCCTGCGCGCGTGTGCACACACACACACACACACACACACACACACACACACACACATGCACACACACACACACACACACACACACACACACACACACTCACAAAGGTGTTTCCTCTTACTGTCATTACATTTCCGTTCAGGTTGCTTTTTGGAGATATATGCATGCAGTGATAGGACTGACGATATGCAAAAATAAATAAATAATTATGTTGCGATTGTTTTGACAGATATTGCGATATGTGTCATGATTGTAATGAGATTGGTTATTTGTACATCCAATTTTCATTTTCAAAAAAAGATGATGATACGATTTTTGCTGGGGTCCACGCAATCACGTTCCCTTACATCTGGAATATGATTTGTAGAACAGGGAATCTCTATAGCACCCCTATGCTTCATTTATAATGGTATATTATGACATAGATTTCCTTTAAAAAAATGCAGCTCCAGTGATTTGGATATTGCACTAGGCCAGTGTTTCCCAAACCTTTCCACTTGTCCTCCATCTGTTAGATCTGTCCCTGCTGCAAAACAGCTGAAGTGAATGTTCAGCTTGTTATCAAGCACCTTCAGCAGTTCATAATGAACTGATCATTTGAATCAGCTGTTTTGGAGCAGGGAGATCTAACACATGCAGGACAATTAATACTCAAGAGAAGAGGAAAAAAGAAGAAGAAAACACCTGTGTCGATGTACTATGGCTGTGGATTGCATTGCTGCCTTCAGGTAGAGTTTAACTCAATATAGCAAACTTAAAGACAAAGCATAAATCCAAACAACAGGCTGTAAGTGTAGCATTTGTCCTGGGTCAGTCAGATCCATTCATACAAATGCTATGCTCTAAACTGCATGATTTTCCTTTTTCTTTCTTTCTTTCTTTGGTATGTATGCTCTTTTAACAAAGCATACGGAGTATGCACACAATCGGTACACACCACATTGTCATAAAAGTGGGCCCTGGACTTTGTCCCTCCTGCTTATATTCGTTGCAAACCATAGCATTGAATTTCAGTAAAAAGAAAAAGTATGCAATTTGGAACACAGCAGATCTAAATGTTATCACTAAATCTGTGGTGGACAACTTCTGCAAAAATAACTTTTTGTCATAATGGTTCAAACTGCCTCTATATTTACATGAAACTGCTAGTGTGAATAGAATCATATTTCACTGCCTATTTTATTGCAGTCTGCGGTCAAGTTAGGCAGCGCTGATCAAATATAAATCAAGATAATAATAATAATAATTAAAAGTGCTTAACGTCTACTTATAGGGTCAAATTTTGAATGCAGGCGATTGACTTGGAAATTAGTCATCTTAAATTATTGTATCAGTACTGTTTATTCAGTAAAAGACCATAGAACATATACAATCAATGTGTCCTTGATCCACAAACTGTGTTTTCTGAAGTGCTTTTCTCTGTTTGTTCACCCCATTTGTCACACTCTCTTCAAGTTGTCAAATATTGACAGCATATTCAGGAGATGATAACCCTGAGGGCTAGATCAAAGCATGCAGTCAGAGCACACACACACTGTTGGAGTATTTACCTCTCTCTCTGCACAGGTATTTTACCAAAGGCTGCAGAAAAATAACAGCAAGTAAAGAATCCAAAAATGAAGAAGGATCAAAAACAAGCAGCGGGAGCTTGCTTTTTCATGGCTTTAATATTCAGCTAAAGCTCTGGTTCTCTCTTTCTCGGGTGACTTGCAGCAAAGGCAGCGTGAAATGTAAACTAGCCGAGATTAAGGCTATCCAAAACACCTTTTTAGAAACCAAGAAGAGACACTGCCAAAGCAAATACTTACTCAAAAGACTAATTGGATTACATTTTTTTCTGAGCTCACATGGGGAACAAGCCAATAGCCTGTTGACCAAAGTGTGTGTGTCAGTGCAGCTGTAGCCCTTGAAACCTAATCATTTCAACCTAATCATCTTTGTTTTATGGCAGTAAAAGTTCCTAATAGTTCACCATAGGTGTTTTGTCCAAACTTGAAAAATCTGTTTTATGGGTTAGATATGAATAGCATGTGTGCTCAGAATGCTATTTCTGGATACAGATATCTTGAAACAACCAGAAACAAATCAATTCTTAATGATTTTTAAACTGTGATTGAGCTTAAATGCCGCTTTGAATATACCCAGCGTCTTGTCAGCGTCTCACAGTGGGTGGGACTAAACATCGATCCGAAACTGGGAGGCGCTCAGAGAGACAGACAGAGAAAGTCAGCGGAGGAAAAGTAGAGCGTGTTTTGTCTTTCTCTGCGTCCCGTGAGTTCAGTGTGTAGCTGCCGACACGTTACCGGCAGCGGCAGTTTTAAACTCGCTTCATATTTAACAAACTGGGTCGCTAAAAGAAGAGCAAGCAGCAGAAGAAGTTTGAAAGTTTCAGTCGCTGAAGTATCGCTTTTCTCTCCGCCGGAGCCAGTGAAAGGTGAGTGCTCATTAGTCACTAAAACTATGAGAACAATCAGCAGTGGAATAAATACATTAATATAATGAGAAGAAAACGTAAGCATGATGTTTAAAAAAACCCTTTTTTTTTGCTGCCGGTAAACACTAAGCAGTTTTTCTTGTGTTTTTGTTCAACAGGAGAATTTCACAACTGTATGGAAGAAACAGAGACAGACAGAGAGTTCAGTCAGCTTCCAGCATTATGGATCCCACCTGCCTTCTGAGCTGCCAAATGATGGTATCAAGAGGTCAGGTTCTCCTGTTGTTGTATGGGTTTTCCTTATTAATTCCACACTGAGCTGGCTTATTTCTCTGCAGTGTGTTAAACATTAACAAAAGCATGGTTTCAAACGAATCATGTAATAATACCACCTGCAATGACACTCTGATCGTGAATGGGACTGGCAAGCCAGCAACAAGCATCATTATGTTTTTAGCGGCCGTGGTGGGGAACCTTCTGGCTCTCTTCATCCTCGGGGTGCACCAGAAGGAGCATCGCTCCAGGTCTTCTGTCTTCTGCATCCTGGTGACTGGCCTGGCGCTCACCGACCTTCTGGGCACCTGCCTCCTCAGCCCACCTGTGTTCATTTGCTACGCCCGCAACATGTCCCTAATAAATCTGGGTGGTGCGGGACTGTGCAACCTCTTTGGCTTTGCCATGAGTTTCTTTGGCCTGGCGCCCACGCTCATCTTGTGCGCCATGGCCGTGGAGCGATGCCTAGCCATCAGCCACCCTTACTTTTACTCAACACACATCCGCCGCAGCTTTGCAAAGTTCATTCTTTTCTTTATTTACATCTTCTCTTTGGCCTTCTGCCTCCTGCCATACGCTGGCTACGGCAAATACAGACAGTACTGTCCCGGGACATGGTGCTTCATCGACATGGACGCGACAGGGGATGAACAGGCCAGCTTGGTGCTGGCCTTCTCCCTGTCCTACTCCTCACTCATGGCACTGCTGATCTTTGCAGTGTTTGTGTGCAACGGTTCAGTGATTGTCAGCCTGTGCCAGATGCACCGGAGCCAGATGATGCGGCGCGGGTCAGTTGGATCCACAGGAAGAAAGAGGAAGCTGAGCCTGGCTTGGTTCGCACAGGGTGAAGAGGAGGTGGACCACCTGGTGCTGTTGGCCCTCATCACTGTCATCTTTGTGGTCTGCTCCCTGCCACTCACTGTGAGTTCACATTTGACCTTCCCTCAGTGTTTGTTTGTTTGTCACACAGATTCATATCCCTCATTGAAATGTTCAACTCTCTCTTAACTTCTCTGTAAATTTTACAACACAATTTATGGCTCCATCTCAGCATTTTAGGCAGATTTGGCGTCTGAATCATGACATGACAGCATGTTTATCATGGTGAAAAAGGAGGAAAGAGCTGACACCGTGATGTGTCATTTATTTCTGTTGAAACACGAAGCAAACTTCCCAGTAAAATCAAAAGTTAAGGAGAGTTTGAATTGAGAGGGCAGCAGAAAAAGGGGCTTTTTAAAAGGTTGTGGTTATTACTGTCATTTAGGCCCTGACTGGATGTTTGTGTTCTCATTTATAGTTGAGTTGAGTTTCCCATAAAAATAATTCCTTCCCATCACGTGTGATGATTATGTACATATACTAAAGCTCAGCTGGCAGGGCGACCGTTGATGTTTTTGTTGCTGTGGTATGTGTTTGCGTGCCCTGTTGGAGACTCCCTGACGTTTGTGTTTGGCTCTGCCGGCTGGCTGTACTTATAAAAGGTGTGCCTGAGAGTGCAGCCTTTGCCACACAAGGCATGTTCTCGCTCTGTGTATGCCGCTCCATATCTGTCCCTGTTTTAGAGGAGTGTGCCAAACCTGACAACCCTGGAGGACTGGTCCAGCCCTGCCTCTCCCAGAGGGCACAGCTCCTCTGGGAGGAGGTTTACCAGCCTCTCCTCTGTGTCCAGAAACATCAGCAAGAGGTCCTGAGGAAAGTTAAGTTGAGGAAATAAAAAACAGCTGGAGGATGTGATTAATATGTGTTGTATTATAAAGGCATCCCTGCTTTCTTTTATTTCTGTTGGCATTGTAAACGGCGGTGGTCTGATGATCAGGTGGTTTACAGGAAGCAGTAAAAAGTGCTCGTTCATGATCATGCTCTTCACTACCTACTCATAGTCTGCGTGTGGAGTGTTTGTGGTAAGCCTCGGCTTGAAAAGTTTGACTAATGTACAGCGCATGCTGCAGTTTTTGCCCAGAGATGTGGCAAAGAGGATCCAGGGCTATGAACAGTGATGATGACACACGGTTGTCAACACTTTACCGTATGAGTCAGACTTCAGGAAACTGAAACCCCCAACTTCACCACCTTACATACCTTCTAGCTGTACAATACTGTACGTTAACTTGCAGGTTGACTTGTGTCACCAAAGTGGTAATTTTCATTTTTGTCTTTGTTCTCTAAATTGATTCAACCACTTTACAACCGTGTTTTATTTTTACCCATCAATAGACTTACAAACCTGATCAGTAACATGTCGTTCTGAATAATTGAATGCCCTGTTATTAAGTAATTAGTGATGAATGTGTCATCTCAGCGGATCTGTGCGTGTGTTTATGGGTGCTTGCTCACTCATATGCATGTACATCCTTGTGGTTGTAACCAGAGCAACTGAGACAGTGGTGAAGTGTGCGAGAGCATCTCAGCAGACTTAACATGCATCCAGACAGATATGACTTCATGATTAATAGTATGCCTGAAGGATAACAGATGTTTGTGAAAAAATCTCTTGATTTATTGGAATGAATATATAACAAGAGGTGCATATTTAATTGACTCTATTCTCAGTGCTGACAGATAAGTTTGTTCCTTCAAGTGTACAAGCCGTACGTTCAGTCATTATCGTTGCATGTGTCACACATGTTTCCGGTTAGTCTTAATTTACTCAAAGCACTTTCACGTAATTTAATATACCTCAGAGAACGATGCTTTCAAGCTCTGAAAAATGGGCTCTGCCTACAGTTTCGGTGGCAGAGACTGCACGCTGGTACATGTGGGTGAGATAGAAAACAGGCGCTGGAAGGTTCATGCTTCCTTTTCCTGAGATCAGTAAACATTTATTATTTTAAATGTTCCATAGCCTCACAGGTATGAATAATGTTGTGGACTTTGTCATCACAGATGAAGTTGCCAGGTATTGAATTGGCTGACTAAAACAGATGAGGTAGTGTTTGCTTTGTACATTTCTAAAGTGTGACTGTTTCTTTGGTCTTAGCGGGGTTATTTGTTATTCAGAAGCCGAAAGTTCACATGTTGTGGTTGCAATCAGGGAAGTGGTAAAAGATGATCAGATGCGTGGGAATTTCTCAGAAAATGTTTTTTTGGGGAGCTGGTGTGTGGGTGTGTGGTGGGCTGATGTCATTTTTTAAGAGTTATACATTTGCTGTGAATGTTTGTTCTGTTCATTGTTACCTGAATTACACCAGCTTCCCAGGCTCGTCACTCTGCAGCCATGGCCTTATATTATATATGACCTTAAACCTACGATACACACTGTACAATTACAGTATCTGAAGAAGATAAGGTGCCATTAACCAACAGAAGCTGATGAGATAAATGTTATCACTGCAGCTTTTCTGTGAAAGAGCGTTTGATTTGTTTGATGTGGTGTAAAACAGGAGGTCCGTCTGGGTTTGTTCTAGGAAGGACTATTGACAAATTGTTAATGTAATGTTGAGCCATATGGGATATATGGTCATGGCTTGTTAAACATCAAATACAGCCACAGAAATCCATCTTCATCTGTGGGACAGGACTTTAGTCAAACACTGTAAGAGCTACAATATATGATGCTATATGCTATATGATGTTACAACACCAAATTTACAATCAACATACATTAAAGCAACATTATAATGCCGTTTTCAAGGTTTCCCACACATACACTGTTTCTAATCTTCATTGCACCACACTTGTGGAGCACATTGAAAGTGATACTCAGAAATGTATAAATGTGTGTAAAAATAGGACAACAGTGCTCTCAATTTAGTGTTTTTTATCTTTTTTTTCAACCAGTTTTTGAGAAAAAAACCACATGTGTTATCATAAAAAACTGTGCATTATGTGCTGCAGCACCATGCCAGACCAGCAAAAAACTCAACAAATTATCGACTTGGCTGATTATTGGGGCTGATATTTGGCATTTTGCCAATTATTCGTATTGGCGTTTTATTTGAATAATCGTCAATAAAATTATTTAATTAAAAAGTGCAAAGGGAGTTTTAGCATGGGAGGAACTGTTACTTTTAAAAACCTCAGGAAGCTATTATCATTTTTTCATTTTTTATTCAAATTTTCACTTGACTTTATAAAAGAGTAGCTGGGAACCTGCTGTACATGATGTTGAAAGTTTTAGTTTTGAGTAAACATTTGCTAAAGGCATTTAAACCGGAGGAATGCCAGAAAAAAAATCCAGTTTTTAAGTGCAGTCCACACGTCTGTCTATATACTGTCCCTCTCTTACTAAAAGTAAGATATTATTGAGAATGTGAGGTTTGTGCTGTTTTATTCTCCATGAAATTTAATTAAAGAAGTAACAATAACAATTTATAGGCTACTATTTACCTTCAAACATGACACAAAATGTGATCAACATTTTCATATTTTTTATGTAAGTTAGGTTACAATAAATACATTAATCCAGCATGCTCACCAACCCTACCCAAGCACATCATCCTTACTGGAGTTACGGCCGTGTTGATTTCTGTGACTGATGTGAGTATTTAGGGTCAGTATTTCATGTGTCTTGACACAAGCTTTTCCTTTGAAAGGGAAATTAACACTCCTCCATTGAGGCCTTTCTTCCTTTCCCTTTGTCCTGTATGAAGTTTACAAATGATCAGAGCTGTCTCCTGCAGGGACAGGTACAGACTGATAGCTTGCTTGTGACAATCACCAATACCCGTTCCCTGTTGTTCCCATGGGAACCACAGAAGGCGCCTGAGGTCCATATGTTGTCAGTCAATACTTGGATCAATGATGTGCACTCCCATTATAAGCTTTTTGCAAGATTGCAAATGGTTTTAGGTCTTATTTCACCCTTTATTATATTAATCAATAGTTCAGACTGAAATATTTATAAAAAATAACTGCAGGGCAGGTTTTGTTTTTGTGCAGGAACTTAAATCCAGAGCAGCACTGTTGGAAAGATTTGTATCCCGCATATTTTGACTTAATGACAAAAGGTTTCCATTAGTGTAGCTACAATATCTGAGTCTTAGTAAAAAGACTCATATTGAATTGTGTGCATGAGGTTAGAAGACAGGAAGAAGACAATATTTCTTAACTAAAATTTCCATCACTGCTTTCTTTTAAGTAGTGCCAAAATGGCAGCTGTGCTGAGTTGATTTACACTAGTAAATACTCAGTATTCAGTAAATACTGGATCCCGTGATTTAAGTGAAGTCAACTGCAAGATAGTAGACCACAGTTGGTGAAGTTAAAATTTTTTGCATCAACAGCTCTCCTAAAAATGAAAAATGTATTTGTTGCCAGCAGATATTTTAATGGCGGCAGGCCACGAAAAATAAATGATTGTTTAGGAAAACCTGGTGTGCATATTTCTGTCTTTGTGCATACACACAGTTTTCATTGTGAATCTAAACAGACTTTTATGCATGTGAGCCTTGGATTTTAGAGGAGTTTTTTTTTCATTGTAATTTTTACAATATTTTACACGTTTATTCAACTCTGATATTTCTTTTTTGCACATTAACAAAACAACTTTGAGGTTTATGAGAGCACAGTATGTTCTGTGAACTTGATTTTGGTAATGGGAGTACCAAACCACTTCCAGTAGCTCTGAGCAAACTGGGGAAGAGGAATCATTGTCAGGAAGAATATAAACCAAAACTCTGACACATTTATAGACACACGGCATCATGCCCCAAGCAGTCAGTGCACCACTTCATAAATCTGGGCTGTCTGACAGACTCGGCAGAGGGCAAAAAAGTGAAACAGGAAAAGATTCTGTTGTTTGGGCACATAAAAGCATAAATGCTCACCTGTAAAGAGACTCTGAGACTGAAGAAAGAATCAAGAACCAGTTAACAGAGCTAAATGAATAGAAATGAGCTTTAGAACCACTAAAATGTTGACACAAATGTGACATTTCCCCGCAGGACTTTAACTTAAAGCGTACAGCTACATCGACCTTAAAATAGTTTCACAACAGCACAGAGCTCTTAAGTCCCTCAACAGGCCCAGTCAACATTTAGACTCGAATGCCATTGGAAATATGCAGAATGACAGCTATAGGCTCCCCTCGTCCAACTGGATCCAGATTTTTGTAAATTAGTGTGGATAAAGTGGGGAAGTCCCCAAATCCAGACATCTCCAAGATGACTCAAAACTGAAATCACTTAATGCCTGCCAGAGGTGGTATCAGATGTGTCTGGTTGAGCAACAACACAAGATGTGGAAATAATGGATGAGGACTTTGTGGCGAATCATGACCTTTACTTAAATTTGAGATGTGGGAGTGGTACAGTCAGAGATGTAAAGACACACATGCTGTGACAGAGTTAACACAAAAGCCAGCTTTGTCTCCCATACTGCTGTTTTGCATGAAGTGCTCCAGGTGCTGCTGGGAGATAAATCTCATTGTGAGCTTCATTCGGGGATCTATAAGGAAAGACGACACTCCGCAATCAGTTGCTGGCTTTTGTGGAGTGAACAATGGGGATTTCCCTTGTTAGTGGATGAACGCTTAATCCTATAGTCAAAATACAAACAACAAACGCGCACTTCATGTCAGTGCACACATTTACTTCTAAACTACAGCAGCCACAAGGCTGCAGGCTTGCT
This sequence comes from Plectropomus leopardus, assembly GCF_008729295.1. Lineage (NCBI taxonomy): Eukaryota > Metazoa > Chordata > Actinopteri > Perciformes > Serranidae > Plectropomus > Plectropomus leopardus. Next base: position 19,121,344 of record NC_056467.1, on the reverse strand, counting down.
AATCCCCTCCTTCATTACTAGTTTATCCTTGTTTGTTGTCACATTTTACTCAGTTTGAGTCACACAAGAGAAAGTGGACAAGAGCTGGTGGCAATGAACTTAATGACGTGTAGATATTGTATCCCTTTCATGTGTCGTTGAAGTGTGTGGTTGCTGAAGAACATTGCCTCAGGCCTCGATCAGACAATAAGAGTGAACAGATTTGTCATGGCTGAGACACAGACTGATGAAAAGAGAGCAAAGACAGATGTGAAGTGCAGATCGGAGATAGAAAACAGAACCACAGAGGTTATTGTTCCGAAATGTGTTTTTAGTTATACACCCCCCTAAAAAAATAAAAATATTCATGAGCCACATGAGATGTGTGTTGTCTAATGTTCAGTTAATATCTCTAATGGAGATTTTAAATGAACCCTATATTAAGTGGTTTTTTTTTTTGTCACTTTAGGGGCAGCAAAAAAAAAAAAAACACCTGTAAATACTGATGTATCACCCTTAAAGTTGATATAGTGAACTTGTTTGCAAAAAGTTACTGATTTAGACATCCAGTAGTTATGGAGCAACATCATCATTCCTTGTGAGTGTAGGTGCACAATTTTCTGCCTTTTGCTCTATTTTTGGTTTCCACCAACTCCTGAGGGAATGATCTGTCTCCTTAGGTGTTCAATGCTCCAGGATATTTAGCAGCTAATTGCTAACTTTGACTTTTGGTTGTTTGGTGCTGGGAGAACTTTTATGCTGAAAGCAGCTACCCTTTGCTGCTGGACACAACAAGAGCACAGTGAAAGTGAACTGAAAAAGTTGTGGACTGGAAAACCAAAACAATCAGCTGAAAGATGCTAAATTGCTTTGTTGCGGTAAGAGAAACAGCAGAGTTGGGTGATATATGTGGGTTCATCACTGCAAGTGGCCCCTTTTATAACTAGTCATGGGATTTATGATGTGAAAATATTGATTATAAGTGTTAATACTACCTTGTCCCATCCATCATCAACAATTAATCAATATATGTTATGGATTAGTCATAATGTGTCACAGCCTTACCGTTAGTCCTGTGATGGAATCTTATTCTCTGTCCCTTAAATGATTTGTCTACTTCCAGTCAGACTGCTTGCCACATATTTTGTCTGCAGCTACATGTTGAAAACATTACTGTGGTGGTAATAAAAGCGAGGAAAGTAGAGCAAGAAAATACCTTCAAATGCATTTGTTCCGCCACACTGCTGAGCTCCCAATAACCCTCTAAATCACAGTTCCTTAATTGCTGCAGTTATCAAAAATTGATTGATAATTGATAGACAAATTCTATGACTTTTTTTTAAACTACTATTCCCCACTGCCCACTCCCCATAATTGGCCCAAATATTTCCTTGATGTGCATTCACGTCTTTAAACAAAAGCCAAGCAGTGTTGGCAACAAATATGCAGTTTTGCAATAGATGATATGTGGAAACATTTCTATGCCTCTGAGCCAGTGAGAGCCGTGGCCAGAGGCATTGTTTTGGGGCTGTCCTCTGTTTGTCCACACATCTGTTCGTCGGTCCCATTCTAATGAATGAGATATCTCAAAAACGCCTTCAGGGCCGATTTTGCACAAACCGCCACTTTAACGCAACGATGAACTGATTAGAATTTGATGGTCAAAGGTCACTGGGGCCTCACAAAACATGTTTTTGGCTTTAAATCAAGAATTCAGTCACAAATTTTAACAAAATTTCACACGCAAATGTTTAATATAATAAAAAAAGTGTTGACATTTTATTTCCAAAAGGTAAAAGGTTGACTTCACTGTGACATAATGATCTGCAAAAACACCTTTCTGGCTTTTAGTCAGCATAATGACTCAGGAAGAGAAGGGCAGATATTTGTCAGATACTGAACTGTTGACTCTAATTTTGGGTGTTCACCCTGAAACTGTGCAGATAGTGTAAAAATTCTGTGCTGTCGACTTGAAGATGTGTGTGAAGCCTCCATGTTTTAAAATTTGAAGCTTCTTTGTAGCAACATCTGTGTTTAAAGAATTGCCAGCTGTCATGGTTACATATGAGTCTGGACAGACATAGATGTAAACTGTACCTGCAAGTTGATCGGTTCGATGAGGCATACAACTGTGAGATGATATTTCTGGTTTCATTTGTGCTGGTATACAAACATTCTGCTTAACTACTTTATTGACAAATAAAAAAAATGACATGGCATGTTAATAAATACCCATTTTGCACCAGTAATGAATGTGTGATTCATGGACTTTTTTAACAGTAGGCTGGCAATCAAATGGTTTCTGTAGTTCATGAGCGTCAGTAGCTTGTTATTTTATAATTAATGCTTCACTGATATTCCGTCAGTTTGGACACAGTTGCAGTTAATTAATACTGAGTGATCCTGCTGTGCTTTGTCAAAGCAACAGTGAAAAATGCTGTTTTACTGAACTGTGTGCATGTGTGCAATATTGCGTCATCGTTACCTTTAGCTTTGGCCATTAGTGTTGCACTTGCGTCATTGATGACCCTTGTCTGTTGTGTATTTCATGAGATGTTTTTCAAAACTTCTTGTTCCTGATAAAGATCCATGTCAGGTTGAAATTACAGCTAATTAAAGTTGTATGGGAGCATGAAACTCGTGCACACACTCTACTTCTCTATTTGTTTTAAGTCCAACATCTAACAGTTTATTACATTGACCAAATAATAAAATCTTATTGATCCTGGCAAATGTTATTAGTTTTGGGCCTAGTTTGTGTCCTCAGGAGATGAAGAGCGTTGAGCCCAGAATAAATCTGTCCTCCTCAATCGATAGCAGCCTCCAGACTCATTTGTTTAGTTACTCACACTCTTAACTGAACGCCGCTGTCATTTGCTTGACCCAGACCAACCTTTTCTTATATGACCTTAGATCACATTTGTTGTAAAGTTCAGGCAAATCTGTTGTTTTGTTTGTGTCAGTTTGTAACAATGAGAGGAAACAATCTGCCCTTCAGCACCTTCAGGTGCGTTCAGTTCACACATGCTATCTCTGGCTAACAACGTCATGACAAGATCGGCTGATTTACTGAGGTTGTTACTGTAGCGCCGCATGGTTGATGGTTGCTGTCAATACTACAGAGTAAAAAAGGAGCGCTAACAGCAAGACAAACAACATAAAGAATATACACACCAGCACTGTGGATCTGTCATTCAAAAACAAGAGCAGCGTTAACCTGAGAGATTCTTTCTTCTTGTCTTGCTAACTGCCTAAAACTTTGAACCAGTCACTTAATTAACTGCCAGAAATTCAACATCAGATTTGATAGCTGTTTAAAGTAATGAAACAAGCAACGAGCCCAACCTTCCTGTGATGTAAGCTTCTTAAAATCAAAAGGATTTACTGCGTCTTTCTTCTTTTCCTTTGACGTCATTTCAAATTGAATATCTTTTGGAGTGCTTGTTGGACAAAATAAACCATTTGAGGATGTCATTACATCGACATTATATAGATGAAAGGACTAATCAATAAATTGATTAGTAGATAAGAAGTATAATCATCAGTTCCAGTTCTAAGTCCAGGAATCAGTCGGGCCAAACACGTGATCAGAACGACAAACGGTGAGAAGCTGAATAGGTTTTTGAAGGAGCTTATTCTTGTGTTTCTACAATTATATGTATTTGTCTTCATCATCATCATTATAACAGTGTCTGTTAATATGAATTGAACATTTATATGTAGTTTATACACCATTAAAACCAGCAGCTTTTGAATTTGTTTCATTGACATACCAGATGAGCTCCTCTTCTTTATCCACCTTGTAATTGTATTTTCTGTGATTTTGGATCATCCACTTGTTGAGATAGACCACTGATCTGAAAATGTCTTTCTTCTGATCTATTGATTTGTGAACAGAAAAAGAATTTCCCTTAGATGCAATGGTGTGCAAAATGAGGAATAGGTTGTGGCATGTGTCTGTAAAGGGTAATCAGAGAGCTAGGTGAGAATATTCAGGGTTGTTGCCAAGACATACAGCAAATATCAGTTCGATCAATCTTTCACACGCAGCCATTTACTTTATGCACAAAGACATTGTTTAGCGTGCTCCATATTTGTCTTTTCTGGGCTCTTGCCATGTGTGCCCACAGTTATTTGTCTATCCATCAGCACCTTTATTGTTCACACAGAATTGCTTAAAATATGCTCCACACCCACGTGTAGAGTTACTTAACTTGAGAGCTGGAATCCATTGTGCTGTCATTTGATGATTTAAAATGTTTTGAGCTCCATTCATGCTTTTGAAGAGGTAAACTATGCTAAAATTCAACATGGCAACTTTAAAGATATATTTGAGGATGAACAGAAAAAAAGGCGTTTTGGTACAAATATGTGGCTTAGTAACTTCGAGTTTGGAGAATGGGGCCAGAAACTGAAACCAGAGGGAAGCTGCAGATTCGGGTGATAGTTCTCTTAGGGTATCTATCATCAGGTGGGTTAGGGTTGACAGTGAGGTCATCAGTTAGATAGTTTTTATAAAAGAGCCGCCACCCTGTTGGTTCCTGTCCAATGGTGGTCGTACACTTGTGTTATAAAACTATGTGTCTTTCCCTCACAAACAATCTAAGCCTGCTGATTGTTTTCAATCGTGAACCAAATCTAAAATGAAAACAGACATTGAAACCACCCCTTGTGTTAAATTACTTCTTCTTAATAATTACACTTTGTGGGGGGTGGCGTGCTGGTACACAGAGGAAACAATAGGATTCTTCTTTTATGCTTCACCTCGCCAACAGTCTCAGGAGATACATGGCCTAATAAAACTTGGCTGAGCTGCAGGAGTGAAATACAACACCCTCATATCAAACAAACCCTGAGGCTGTGTTCAGATTGCAGGCAAAACGTGGACATCTGATTTTTTTTTTTCATAACAGTGTGAACAGCACAAATTAAAGCGGCAGCCTCAAGGGCTGAAAATTGAAACCAACAAACAAGTGCCAAAAACTGCAGTTCCTTGATTAGTGGTATATTTCAAATATTAAATCTACAGTTTAATGCTGTCACTAAAACAGAGTAAATCTCCATGTTAAAAAGCCAAACTTTACAGCAGAAATGAATGGTTTTGGTCTCTTCAGCTAATTTCTTTGTCATAACAACTGTACAGGGGTTGAATATTTGTAAAACTCACCCATTTACATTTAATTAAGACTTAAAAAGGAGATGTAACACTGAACACTATGACTCTGGTTAGTTTGAATTGTAGGTGAGATATGACACTGCAATCAAACTACATATCCACTTAGACAGGTAGATTATATTTTATGATTTCGCCAGCAGGGCACAGCCATCTTCCATCAAGCAAGCTGGTGACGTCACTGGGTTTCGTCTCTGTTCGTCTTCGTCAATAGAAGTTGTTGAGCTCGGCTTGGTAAACTTGGTACCGTAAAGCATGTTTTGATTTTTAATGACTTTTATTTTTCTGGCAGTATGTTGAGCTTTTTTCATCTGGTGTTGGAAATGTTTTGAGTAGAGAAGTACACAAATGCACAGGAAGTCACATAGCACGTTAAATCGGCATAGTCACCTGGTTGTGGTGCAGGCATACGTCGCAGGTCCACCTTATTTGCTGTTTCGACATAAGAATTAGAGTTTGGGATTACTTTCATGGATGTACAAAAGCGGGAGAGGAGCCATTATGAGAGCAGTAAGGAGTATAATTTAAACTTTGGCTCGCTTTCTCTTTGACCTCATCGTCATTATTATCTGCCCACACATTTTGCTGGTTTCACACATCAACTTATAAACCTACATAAAAATGTAAATGCTGTCTTCAGTGACCTTTATCTTTACTTATGTACGACAGCGTGCTGGATGTGACATCTTTGTTATTGTTCTCTTGTGCGTGCAGGTCAGTTTGAGAAGTGACCAGTTCACTCTACAATCTGCTACTGGCCACAGTTTAAAAAGTGCTCATTTGTAATTATTGATCAGATCTGATCTTTTTGTTTGGCTGTTCACATTAAGGCTTCCAGTGTAAACGCAGCCTGAGTGAAGGAGAGTTGGTGATCTTCTGCTGTTGTGCAGAGAGACGAATGGAGAAAGGAAATACCTGATATCCATTTCAATTAAAGCCTGATATCACAAATCACTTGGGAATCAGTTTGATTTAGCTGACATGAGATGGATGTGTTTCAGCTTCAACTCTCAAGCCTTTCATCATAAGGAGAAAAAAGTAGTAAAATAAGAATTCCCTCTCAGGATTTAATTTCATTCACAGAAAATTACATTAAATATAACTGAATCACTGAGAAAAAGAAGTATGGATGTTTCTGGGTTTTAGTACAGTCATAAATATTCTCTTTCCTGTTCCATGAAGTTGACTGAAGCTTACATCAGATATGATTCATGGACTTTGCCCTAAAAAACAGATAGGATGACCAGTCACGTTGGGCTGTGGTTCCCAGAGGGTGTTCACTTTTCTGTAAATAATCAAAATCAGATTCTTCTGACACTGTCTGTAACAACACCATATGAATAATTTAGCTTTCAATACATTCAAATTCATCTCACATTTCAAAAACACTGTTTTCTGGCTTCAGTTTATTTATTTATTTATTTTTCTCAATTTTGGGAACAGGCGTCATTGAATCATCTTTGTGGTTGTTCCAAATTTTTTCTCCGTAGCATAAAAGAAGCTCTGCCCTCACAGAGTGCATCATAGCTCTCTGACAACTTGGACTAAACAAATTCAACAAGATAATTGCAACCAGGCAGCCAGCGCAGATTTGTGTGGTTTGGGATTTTAGAGCCCAGTGAACTCTAGCTACAAGTGGCTGAAAATAAGTGATGGGAATAAGCCTCTCGACCCCCCACCACCTCTCCTCTGCTCCCAGAGACTGCCTCACTGTCCCAATAATACCTTCAGAGACATATGTCACACATGGGACAATATCTTGATCCCCAACTGACTTATTTCAAGTCACTGTATATTTGTTTAGATGCTCAGCTCAGTTATGAAGTCCGCTACTTGGTTTGGAACAAAGCAAGCCGAGATGAGAGATGTTTATTTGGAATAAACAATCTTAATGGGGATGAAAAGAAGTGTGCCCTTTGGGACTGGTAATGTATTTTTTGATCATTAAAATGTCAGCTTTTGGAAAGACAAACAGTGTTTGCTGAATTTAAAGAACACTTGTTTTTTGTATACTTTGTAGATCTCAGGGTTGAAACTGAACTGTATCTGTGGATTCAGTTGTTTTCTATTGTCATTTTTAGAGCGCTTTTCAAGGTACTCAAAGACACTTCACATAAGTCATAAATGACCATTACTGATATTAGGAATATACAATTACAACAATTTAAGTTTGTGGTCGAGCTTTATGTTGGTTTACATTATGACAGGCTCGCGACAAAATTACCTGGCATGATTTCCTTATGTAGATGGCAGGATGGGAGAGGGAGCTGCCTTGTGGCTGCGCTGACCCTGAACAGCAGGTCGCTAAAAGGGTCTGAAAAGTCCGGGGCTGGTCATAAAACAAGCAGGACTGTAGTCTCAGTCGTCCAGGTCTGATGACACCACTGTTTACACAATACTGAAGTCTCCCCCCATTTTGCAGCTAATTTCTTCACCATGGAGCTGGTAACAATTTTACTTTCAGCCTTGCTTGTTGTTGCAGTGCGTTGTAATATGTAAGTCATTCTGTCAACAAGTCAGAAAATTGCCATTATCACAATATGAATTTTTTTAATCATATTAAAATTATACCAGTATTATTGTGAATTATATGTATGATATGGCATATTCCTACTGGAAACTAGTTTTTGTTAAAAACTAAAGTTAACCTGCAGTTAACTTTTCTAGCTGCAGTTTCTTGCAGCTAGAAAAAAAAAAGTATAAAGGGTCCTCCCAAACATTTGCCATGGTATGGACACCCTTTTTAGTCTTCTATGACTCTCTTCAAGAACCCCTCGATAGAGAATAGAGTCAATGTCAAAAGTGATCTACTGCAGCACTTGTCTGACAATGTATTTTTGTACTGAATATGCATTGAAAATCAAGAAAACATATTAAAAAAAAACTGAAGTTAACAGACTGCATCAACTACTTGCATACAAAACATTTAAAGAAATAGTTCAATATTTTGCAAATGTGTAAAGTGTGAAATGTTTGGAAGGACATGGCAATAAAGCAAGCCTTATCTTTATTTATATTGCCCCATTCCACAAATTTCCCTCAGATGGCTTTACAAACTATTTTAGGTGTCAGCCAGTCTGTGTAGGAAGTCTGATGTTCACTGATGAATGCCATAATCCTTTGTTACTATGTAGTGCTGCCCTTTTTCTGCTGATCTCCAGCTGACGCTCACTCAGCACACACATGTATAGTCCCAGCAGCCCAGTGGGAAAACCTCAGAGTTGGATGTTGACCGAAAGGAAGCTGGGCACCAAGTGTCCTGACAGAGACATTATTTCTAAAACGAGCATGCAAACTTTCCCAGGAAAATAGAAATAAACACACAAGCAAAGCCGCATGTTTGCTTACTTATCAGCATTCAGTTACACACACTTTTCATAATGGAAGTGCTTTGTGATTGTCCCTAATTGAGATTACCAGCATGAAGAAGAAATGGATGTGTGGAATGCAGTCTGGATTATGCAAACCTGCAGTGACTGCAGAACAAAATAATTTTTTGTTGGTTGCTGATTGTTAGATTTACATCTCCACCATGCAGCAGGTGGTGTTACTCACTGGTGTTGGCATTGCTGCAGTACACATGGACAGGATGCAGTCTTCCTATGTTTAACCAAAACAGTGCTGTAATATTGCTGTCATCTTGATTCATATTAGTTTAATTCACCATGGCATGTTTGTTTTTGTTTTTTAAACAAAACAAAAACACCTACAGACTGTGTGGGCGCATGACAGATTGGTTTGGCTCTGCTTTGTTGCCACAGTCAGTCTTGTGAAAGTCTATAAAAACTACAGGCGAGCAATGCGTGTCAGGACTTGTAGTTATTTCCGTTGTGTAATCACAGCAGATCGTTTTGCCTGTTTCAGTTAACTTTGCTTAAATGCCAAATAAAATGATCTGGAACATCCCCAAGACTTACAAGTAAAAAGGCTGCAATTTGTAACTCTCTGCACATTGATCCAATGCATTGATTTGTTTCTTGCACCATTCTTGGGTGCAAATAGATATCAAGCTAAATCAAAACTTTTAACATCGACCGCATAATGTCTTTAAATAATGTCTAGGTTGTCATTTGCGTAAGAGGTGGAATTACACACTCAAGCAGCTCGGGGGACGTACAACTTGCAGTTTAAAAGCAACAGGTGTAATTTGAACAGCCGGTGTTGTAAAAGTAACAAGCTGGTTGTGACAGCAGTAATAGAAGCAGAGCCACAGTGAAAAGTGCTTTACTTCTAACAATAATCCACCATTGCCATGACATGAAATTACTTTATTTCCACCCAAAAAAGCTACATATTTAAGTTTCAGGTACTCAAAATGCACATCTAAACTCTGGGGTTTTTATACCCTGGATACGGACTAGAGGGAAATACAAAGCTATGGCCAACATTATATGTTAAAATAACATAACAGTCGGCCATCGCTGGACCAACAATACTAAATATCGTTTTTCTTTGTAGTGGACAACTTTAATGGACATTTGAATTTTGTATTCTCTTCCAATCAAAGGGATACTTTGCCTAATTTACAACCAGCTTTTTATCATGACAGTGTGGGTAGTATGTGTAAATTAACTGCGGTAAACTTCCTTCCATTTTACTTCTTACTAGCGTTCAGATGCCTGATTCCTGATGGTCTCCCAGGTTTTTTGGGGGGGCTGTTTCTTGTAGCACAGATTGTACTTCTACATTTTTGTGCAGCCACAACGGATGCAAAGATTATAATCAGATTGAGAAAGATGGAGACACCCTTCTCTTTTTTTCTCTTAAACTCGGACCAAACAGTAAAAGTGAGCAGTGCTGATAAAATATAAGCCGAGATTCTGATAATGTATTGCATATTTCTTGCCTAAAATGTTTTCAGAAACATACTTTAGTGCTGTGTTTGGTTGTAACATGAGTTTGTGAACAAACGGGCACCATACTGTTTTCTATATAAAAACAGATGCTAAAAATATTGAGACAAAACAGAAAAACTAGCAGTGCTGATTAAATATAAGATGTGGTTTTACTGCGTTGTCAATTTCTCACCTAAAATATCTTTAGAAACATATTTTAGTGCACTGTTTACCTATCATTTGAGATCCTTTGTTACCAGCCTGTCACCATATTGTTTTCTGTGGAAAAACGGCCAAGCTTGCATTACATCACCCATCGGCAGGAGCTTTAATAGGACCAGTGCAACACAGTACATCTGATTCTGATTCTGTATTTGCATCTTTGTACTAAATTAACAGCCCAGTTTAACAAAAATGCCATCTTTCCAACTTGGAAATACTTTAAAGTGGTTTAGAAAAATATAACGTTAAATTAGGGAGTTATTTTCAGCCCGCCTGGTCATCTGACCACTTGTATCTTTTGGCAACTAATAATCTTATCATAGGTGTTATCACATCCCTACAACTCAGTAATGATGTTGTTGTCAGAACTAATCTGAATGATGGATAAATTTCCAAAAATGGGACCCAGGCTCTAAAACAAGATGATTTCAAGTGAATGTTGTGCATTGCCAATGAAAATATTAGATACAATTTATCAGGCTTAGCTGTACTCAGCTGTTGGCAAATGATACAATGAAGTGCGTGCATGGCAGTGGAATGAAAGTTAATCTAATCGTGAAATTAAACACAAATTTAAAGTAACAATAATCACACAAATAAAAGTTTCATTTTAACATGACAAAGAACTTTGACATTTCTTGGAACTGATGTCCTTTAAAAGATAATCTGCCACTGATCTCAAATACATGACATCATCAACAAATCACACATCAGCAACATCAAATAAGTACTGTGCAAACATCTTGGTGGCTCTTGCAGCTTTATGGCTGTTGAAGAGGAACTGTGGTAAACACCTGAACATCTTGTTTTTTTTGTCTGATGCAACAGCGACAAGGTTTTGCAACATGGCCATTGTGCTATTCTTATCACATATTGACACATATGATCAACCTATTTCATATTCCACTCTGCCTATTCTTTGAGTCTAGGTTTCGCCTTTTTGCAGTTGCTTCCACTTCCTCTTTGGCATTGCCACTGTGTTTGGTTTGTTCTCAACAGTTTCTTCTTTGGTTGTAGTTGAGCAGTACAGCAACTCCCCCAGCTTCTCACCCCACACACGTATGACAGTTTACTCATCAGAGAGCGCACAGTGACCATTTTGTCTTGCACTTAATTACTCAACTTACTCAGGAGAAAAATGGCTGATAATTATAGATTTTGTAGACTTAAACGCTGTATTTGTTCACTGCAGAGGAGAATGATGCATAAAGCAAAACACATGACTTGTAGCAGGAGACAGTCACTATTGAACACTATTGAAACAGTATCTTGCACTGTCTCACTTTCCTCTCAGGTAGTTGACTGGATTGAAAGTCAAAGTGAAGTCTGTTTTCTGACATAGTTTTCTCACCTAAGTTCATTTTGCACAGGACCAAGGTCTAATCGCTCCAGGTAATTCCCTGAAGCCTCAGGCACATTTTTCAAAGTAGGACACTCACTAATGGACGTTCAGGCAGTGTAATTTCCCTGATGAAACTCGTCTGAAAACAAACACAGGCTGCTTTTTCATGTTGCTGCCAATCATTTGTTTTTTTTTTCTCCTGGAACATTCACAATTGCGCAAATTGATTACATGCACCAGATGCATGTTAACACTCACTCATCAGCACACACCCACTCCTTTTTCCTCTCTGTATCTTTTAATGTATCTCAGGCGATACGAGCCACCTCCTCACTACCTTCCTACCTGTAGTTTGTGGAGCACAGAAATTCCCCTTCAGTGTATAAACACTAAGCTTTGCATTACATTCCTGCACTGTGTGCCTTGCCACAAGTGTATCATCAATTCCTTCAGGAAGTCAATCTGGGTCAGAGGTCAGTGTGGTCAGTCAGCTTGGAGGCAAACATGTATATTTGATTCTTTGCTGACTGGGAGCCTCATGCCTCTGGTTGGACGAGCTTGAGGTGTTTGAAGGAGAAAACACTGGATATTGAACACTGAAGTCATTTGTGAGAAATGAAGGCAGTCAGCGGAAAAGTAAATCAACTCCAGTGTTCTTGTGAATCCTGGATCAATGCACTGATGTCACACACAGTGTGGGTAAAGATTGTTTTGTTTCTGATAAACTTTGTCTGAACTGTATCTTCAAGAGGACTTACAAAACATGACGGACGAAAAATGACTTGAGTGTTAAAGATAGGGCAGAGGTACAATGGAAAAACTGAGTGATTTTTGTTGAAGTGTGAGGTTTAAATTAGAAGTGACCATTCTGTGTCACCTCACTGATTAAACTCGTCAGGGTCAAAACTGAGTTGAGCGACATCTACACCCCTTTGGTAAACTGTTGTGGCATGTTGTACTTATTTGCCTTTTTTTACATAAAAAAGTAAAAAAAAAAACATTGATATCAATCTCATACTTTTACACTGAGGACAGATGCTCAGGATGTGATTAGTCTGATAAAAACACACAGGAAAGGAAAGGCGTATCAGCACCTTTCAAGCTTGGTAATTAGCATGTTTTTCTCTCTGTGTTTAATCTGTACTTAAAACAGAAATGTGAAACCGCCGATTTGTGGTTTTAGGTCAAGTTACTGTTCCTCAAGCCGGTTGCTGTGAATGTACCCAACCCTCTTGAGTGCCATTGTCAAAACCATGGCATTGATTTGGTTTAACAAGTGGGGGAAAACAATGAAGTGAGTAAAGAAATCAGGGTTATCACAGCTATGGAAAACCCAGAAAAGTCATTGAAATCAAATCATTGAAAGTTTTGGAGAAGTCATGGAAATCCGTTGTGTGTAAAGAAAGTGTTACAGTAATCTTCCATGGATAACCTTCTGCATAATGTAACATAATAGCAAATTTACAGTATTTTATGTTGCTGTCGATGTAATGTTGCTCTCATATGTGTCAATGTGTGATGTTTTGTTAACAATCATGAGTCCCTGAAAACATGAAAGTGTGTGCGAACCCTGAGAAAATACCTTGTAAATCCCTGCATTATTAATGTGCTAACCCTGTAATAACCTACCTATAATGTCCTTGATAGATGTTGCACCAAAGACAGGAATTTAAGTGAATGAATCAACTTTATCCTATCTTTCAACAACTATGTGAAGAATTTTTAACAATATTTATTATTTTTAATAATTACAGTTATATAGGGTGCAAAATACAATATTTTTCTACATGAGTGCGAATATTGGCATAAAATAAAACAAATATTTAAGAAAAAAATAACACATCTATAATTTTCTCCTTATAAACATTAGACTCAGTCATAAAGAATTACATGGCTACAGCGAGGTCAACAAAGATGAAATAGGCCCAGCTGTTTGTGAAGACAGTGATATCTAGGAAGAATAAATTAAAGCTAAGGGACACACATGAGTGAAGTTAGCATCAGGTGAGCGATGCATACGCTTGACAGCTTCAGCGCCAGGTGATGAAGAGGCCAGTGTGTTCCCGACAGCTTAACAGTGGTTGTGACCTAATAGTTTAATGTTAAAACAGCTCTAGCAGTTAAAAATGTACTCAATAAACTCTGTAATCTGTGCCCAGTTTCCTAATGTGGTCTCTTAAATTCTGTTGTGTGTAGCCTGTCTATGAAAAATGTTAAAATTTGCCAGCTCTGTGCTGCAGTGAAGAGCCCCACTTGCGGTCAGCTGCAGGGCGGTCCTATATGTTTGCATTACCATGCTGGTAATATGTCAGTGTTGTGTGTTGTTCCAGCACCTCCAAATGGACAAAAAAAATCCAAGAAACAGTTTTTGCATTTTAAACAAACACATGAGACCAATATCAATCTTCTCATCTTACTCTTGAATGCCTAGCAGTTAAGCCTATTTCCCAAAATGTTGAATTACTCCTTTAAAGAATTGTGTAGCACTGCAGCATTTCTCTCCCTCCCTGCTGGCTCAGTGCTGTAAACAGACCTCTCTGAAAGGCCTGTAATCTCTGTGCTGCCTCCTCTCATCCCCCTGTAATGATCCTGCAGTGAAACAGGATCAGGAAGAGGGAGTTAGGAAGAGTCCTCCAGGACCACGAGATGGAAAATAATGGCTTGTAGGGTGTAGACATCCATTACGTGGTCTGTTTCCTGAAAGGCACAGCAATCATCAGCCCCAAATAGCATCTTATGAGTTTTTGCCAGGATGTACGCATTTACACCAACTGGGTCCAGGTACTGGAATATTCTCATCCGTCAGGATATTGGAGATAAAAATCGCGTAACGTAATGCCTAAACTAGGATCCAAATTCTTTTTATCAGTAGTTTTAGATAAGGGTAATGAGTGATTGCCCATCAGTGTATGGGGATAGATTTGTGTTTGCACATATAGAAAATGCAGTGTGTGTTCAGCTGTATGCAAATGTGCTGCATGCACCTGTATATACAGGACACGTGTGTATTTATTTGTTTTTTAACTGGATCTTTATGCCTTCGAGCACACTCATGGTATGTTCCCTCAAAGCTTTCTGCATGGGCACAACTGTCTGTTGTCCTAAATAATCACCCTGATCCTTGGCTGCTGTGTACTGCTTCTGTGCTGCTCCAAAAGCACAGACTGATACATTAATACGCTCCTGTTTAAGGAGAGCCTGACATCTCATCGGTTTTGGCCCCACAGCCTGCAGTGCTTGGAGAGGACAGCTCATGATTTGTGGTGCTCTCTGCAGGGCTTGAGGTGTGTCGAGAGGACCATAAGAGGCAGGGTGGCATGCAGCAGCAGAAGCAAGGGTAAGGGGGGTAATGTGAAGCAAGACAACAAGGGCAAGGATGATGGCGGAGCGTATGAGGGTACGTCTGTTTGAAATGTTTCTGGCAATGCCACATGATGAATAAAGTGTAGGTTAACTGCACGTCAAGCACATGAGACATTTGTTATTATGTATGTTATTGCGTTTTATGCCAGTAGGCCTCTGATTAATTTTTTCTTCAAGTGTTATTTTAAATAACAAATTGTTGCCAGCATAAGATCTGTGTCTTGGTCATAAGACAAGACTGTTAATGGTGTTGTGATTCTTGTCGTAGAAGAGGCTGAAGGTCAAAAAAGGGCAGATTTCACTTATTTCGGAGGCTTTTAAAACATATGTGTATCTACTGCCTTCTGTATTGTGCTAGCTAGTTAAACTGAGCATACGCTTCACGATTTGAGCCCATGTGATCCGATTTTTGAGCGGCATGCCTCATTTTAGAGTCAGACTAAATTTCAACTTCGTCAGGTATCGTTTTCCATGCAGTGTACTATAGGTGGGAGCAGGAACTGCAGCAAGTACATGTGTGAGAGAGAGAAGCTAGCAAGCAAACTTTTACCCTCTGGCAACCTCAGAGCTTTCCAGTGAATATTTATCGGCAATCATCAGTAGTTAGTACAGTCCGCAGTTTTGTTAGCATCTGTTTTTATTAAATAAGATAGACTTTTTAGTCCGTACATCTCACTCATTTTTATCGCAGCAACATGTAGCTAGTGGTCTGAAAAAGCAATGGATTTTATTATTGTAGTTAACCAAAAGTTTAATATTTATTTGCAGTATTAATACTTTGTATAATAAACAAAGTTATACTTGGTGTCCGTGTATCGATACAATTGCCATGCAAAATACTGTGATTACTATGCCATATGATGTATCTTTTTTTCTCACCAACCCTAAAATGCAGGGGGTTTATTATTTTACACTTATGGTGTGAATTAAACAGCAACATGGCTTAAACTGACTAAAATTGTACGGTAAATGCCCAGCTTAAGAGTTATCAACACACAAACTTAGTAACGGATTAACGAATAGATGGTGGTGCAACCCAGTCCTGGGGATATTCATGACATAACTTGATCACAAGACATTTTGAGCTTAATGTCAGCCATTATTCTGACAAATAGAGTAACCAATGAAGAAACTGTGAGACAGAAGTGGCCAAATTAGGTCAAATTGTGAAATGTTTTGTCAGTCTCTCACAAACCCACAATCAGCAGGTTTAAAGAGGAAACTTGTTACCCTGTCAAAAGAAATTGTGGCCACACCATCTCAATTTGTGTCAATACTGACTCTGTGTGTGTCCATATGAGTATTATTATAATCCGTAAATACTTATCCCTTCATGTATTCAACCTTAGCAATCACTGAGAATCCGACAGTAATCCTGACTACACCGGTTGTGCAATTCAAGAAATTTTACAGAGCCTGAAACAACCCCAAACCTCAAATACTTCCTAAAAAGTCAAGAACATCTGGCTGTTGTTTTTGTTCCACTTTTGATTGTTACCATTTCTGAAACATGTAAGATGACGACTCTTTCAGGGTGTTGGTTTGAAGCTATTGTGCCATTGAGCTCAACGTCTCTATGGAAACGTCACAAGATAATTGCTGTTGTTTTGGCTTTGCATGCAGTTGCCCTCTTTCTCTTTCTGTCTTTCTCGTGGTGTATCAGTAGATCGATATGTGAGCGACCACATCCGTGTGAGTTTAGGCAGATAATGAGTGTGGAGAGGACACACTGAGCCCTGTGTCTGGTCCCTCTGGTTGGCTGGTTTGGCTTGGCTCTGGACTTGCTCCCTCTGGCCCCTCTCACTCTGTCTGTAAGCTTATTAGTGTTCAGTCCAGGCCCTAGCAACAGGGAAACATTTACACCAATGCATAAAAGCTCTCAATCAGCACAGGCCATTAATTAGGCCACTGTTTGTTGGATATTTCATGGAGGAAATGGAGAACTGTTGATAGAGAAGATGAGCGAGGTGACAAAGATGCTTCCTGGGCCAGCTGCTGCCTCTCGCTCCGTCGTGGATTAATAAGCAGTGAGCTGCTGTTGTCTGGGCTGCTTCTCAGCACTCATACTTTAAAGGTCAACGCAGGGAAAAAGTTGTGGTTATGTCATGTGACATTGTCTGCATCTGTATTCAGGACACTTTGTGCGTATGAAGGTGTGCTCACACCCAGCATGTTTAATTGGTGTAAAAAGAGAGACGTTGACATTTGCCTTGCATAACAAGCTGAACCATAGTCTCGTCTGACACGAAACTCAGTGCTCTCATCTGATTTTAACAACAAAGTGGGAGTCAAAGATAATCAGAAAACTGGCACATTGGCACTGTGAAGCTGTAACCAGAGTGTTTCATAATTTAGCTAGATTTATGATTGAAAACTTTTGTTAAGTGATTATGAAAAGCCATAATTAAGTAAGAGACAGAGTGTTTTTTTGTGTTTAGGCCTGGTATGCTTGTAACTGGGCAGCATTAACCAAACACACCCTAAACACAAAGGGAAACATGCTCTGTGTGACGGCACAGATTTGTAATGCTCATTATGTCCTGTCATATTTAAAGGTCCAGTGTGTGAGATTTAGGAGGGTTTAGGGGCATCCAGCAGTGAGGATTGCAGATTGCAACTGGCTGAAACATCTCCTGGTTAGGATACCCTCAGTGTTCATTGTTTAGGAGATTTTTACCAGGAGCCGAATAATCCACACAGGCCTCTTCCTCCCTAAAACAAACAAAGGGAATTGATTTAAAGTGGTAAAAACACTGAATAAAGCAGTTGCATGTTATAAATTTTTCCTACCCTGACGACACGTTGCAGATGGCACACTAGCCCAGCACCTGCTAATGTGTGCTCAGCTTTTTTCTCTTATCTAACCTTGACATTTAGGAGGTTTTATCAAGAGCCAAATTATCTGCAGAGAAGATTTGTGTTTTTACAATGCTCTTGTTATAGAGGTTTTGCTAACTTATCGCTGCCAAAACCAAATTGCATGGCTCGATGTAAGAGCCAGTGTTTGTTTTTTCTGTTCTGGGCTACTGTAGAAACATGGCGCCACAATGGAGATCTGGGTTGATGATAACTTGCTCCCTATATAGATATAAACGGCTCATTCTCAGGTAACAAAAACACAGCAATTCTTATTTTCAGGTGATTATACACTAAAGAACACACACTTGATTCTCAGCTGAGCTGTGCATGCCAAAAAAATAAGATATCCCACTGGCTGGCACGTTATTTTTTCTTTCCATGTTAATAAAAAGCTCATTCTAAAACACTGGGGAAGAAAACAAAGGTGCCCAGATTTAGAAAGAAATGATGAGATGAATTAGAAAATACTTTGTCTGGAGACTACAACAAAACAAAGCAATTTAATGAGGCATGAAAGTACATTTATGAGGCCCCATGAGATTAAAAAAAAGAAAAGAGGGGCATGGCTAGGAAGGGAAAGGAGGGATCTGCTGGAGAATACAGGACATAGAACTAATATAATGTATGTTTGTGTGTGTGTGTGTGTGTGTGTGTGTGTGTGTGTGTGTGTGTGTGGTGGTGGTAGTGGGGGTTGGAAAGGGGGTGAGAAATATATGTATTGTGTGTAAAATCTATGAATGTGGTATGAATGTACTTGTGTCTGGTGAATGTGATGATAGTGATGTCTTCATGTTAGCCCAACACCCTCATTGGATATTATACTGTCTACTGGCTAATACATCATGTTTTATATATTTGCTTTTGTTGGAATGAAATAGCATGTAAAACGTCATGGTGGAAAGCATGAAAACAAGGATAATTATACAAAAGAAATAAGAAAACATACTTATTATATTTAGTTCTTTCTCTGCCAATATGCGCCCCCTAAAAACAACACACTGGACCTTTATATAGTATTATACTGAGTGCTTTACACAGCTTCCTCATCCTAAAAATGAAATTAACCGAATGACTAGTAACATGAAACAAAGGAATTTTTTTCAGGAAATACTTCGGAAATACTTTGGAAACTGTTTATTTAAAGAAAGCAGTTGGTCAGTGAATAGAGAAGTTGAAGGCAGGATGGCATTATTCTTGATGAGTTTTAGGGCTGAGGACAGATAGTGAGGAGAGAGCAAGAATGTTGAGACAAAGCTGTAGATAAAAATGCATGTATGTAAAGGTTGAAACTCAACATGACAGTCTGACAGCGCTGCTGGTTTTTTTTGTGGTTTTTCTAATCTGGGTCAGATACCAGCCGTACTCTGACACGGAGATCTTGTGGCACACACAGATCTCTTGTATTTTCAAGCCTTTACATTTGTCACCTTGAAAAGTAAAAACTGTGACTAACATCGACCCTCTATGTCTACAGATTGCAGGCTTTATCAACGCCATTCACCCATTTTGTGGCGACTCAGAGAACCTGACAGCCTTCCGCTTCTACGCCCTCAACCCCATCGTGGACCCCTGGGTTTTCATCATCTGCCGCAAGTCTGTGTTTCACCACCTTTGCTCTCTGCTGAGCTGCCGCTTCAGCAGAAAAGCTGTGAAGACAACGGCACAATGTGCTCTGTCTTTACCCCTGGACAATCACATACAGCGCAACACCCCAGACGGGACAGTTCCACAGACAAACACGTACTCCAGTTTACCTCTGTGACCCAACAGGAGCCCTCGGCTGTGTGGGACGACTGGAGCCTTCATGTCTGATAAAACATTGGAGTCAACCTGTGACATTTGCATACAGTCCTGCACGCAACATTTTAAGGCACACAGACTTTGACAAAGAAGTAGATGCCAGAATGGATCTCTTTAAACTAACTTTGGAAAAAATAAAACAAACGAAAAAAAAGACAAAAGAACAGTTGCACTAAGACTTAAATTTCCGTTGAGTGATGGAAGCAGTTTCAAACTTTCAAAGAGAGTTGTGCCATAAAACAAACAGCACTGTTACTTAGCACTAAGGAACACATCAAACCATATCATACCTATGAATAATATACTGTAAAATCTGAATACATGCACTTGGGCAAAAAATATATGGGTAAACAAAATGCATGAATGTACACTTTCCTCTTTTTTCTCCTTGCCTTTTTTGAAAAGACACAGCCTGGAAACTTTACTGCAGGTCACACTTAAAATGATGCTGACAGTCATTTCCCCATGAAAGAATAAATGAAGTCTGCATACTATTGCATGCTCCCATGAAAATTTATTGGATTATCTCCACACGTTTCGGGCATTAGCTCTTTCTCAGATTCTTCCATATCTATTTTTGCTTGGTCCAGCACCTAGTTTTTATCACTTTTGGTTGTGTGCACTGCTTGAACTTTTCTCGACAGTCATTTCCCTGTCATCGCCCCCTCAGTTGTGACTTGGTTTCACAGACAAGGTGTGGTATAAATATTAATTATTAGCAGGCCTTAATCTAGAATTGTTAATCATAAAACAAAACTTAAAGTTTAAGGCCACGCTAGCGGTCAAATTAAATCTTTATTATGACACAAGGGTCCCATGAGCTAAATCCTAACGTCAGCATGCAAACATGCTGATTTTCAGCAGTTACCATGTTCGCCATCTTAGTTTTACAACGGCACCGCTGTGCTCTGAAACCCATTTTTACCAATGACTTGTGCCGCAGCACAAAATCTTTGCTGTATTGTGCAAAATGCAAGTACAGTCACAGCCAACGCCTGTGAGCTTGAGACACTGTTGCCAAAAGTTCAACCAGGTTGGTGCAGCACTGCAGTTCGGTTGGTCTGAAAGTCCCATTTCCCCGCAAATATTTGAAAAATAGCACTAAATACAAAGAATAGCTGAAGCTGATTTAGTTTGCAGTATTCCTGTTTTGCAGGTATTTTGTCCTGAACGGAGACATAGTCAGTCAGTCACAGTCATTTTCTGTAACCGCTTGTCCTCGTAAGGGTCGCGGGGGGCTGGAGCCAATCCTAGCTGTCATTGGGCGGAAGGTGCGGTACACCCTGGGCAGGTCGCCAGACTATCGCCGGGCTGACACATATAGACAGACAACTATACACGCTGAACAGAGACAAAGAAGAAATTAAAATTTGAACTGAGGATTGCCCTCAATGAAAAAGTCAACACCGAAGACAGCTGTGATTAATCCAAATGTGTTGACCTCAGGAGTCATGGGTTTTACAAGAGTCATGGGGCTTCCTGTGCATGATTTAATGGCCAAACATCCAGCAGTAGTTGAGATATTTCCAGTTTGACCAAAGTAGTGAACTGACAGGCTGGCAGGCAGGCATCTCTAGAGCACCTAAAAAAAATTTCTCTGAAAGACAAATCTTGACTTTGGATCATTTACATCTTGACCTTAGAATGACCTCAGCTGTATTGCATTTAGGCTATATTGTACCTGTGAAAATGGTCTTAGAAATGTGTCTTGCTCCTTAGAAAGAGCTTGTCTGACTCAGGGCAGCACTGTTATATCTGAACAGACTGCTAGTAGGCTACTATTTGCAAGATGCATTAATAGATTAAAATCTTGTCTGTTGTAGTCAGTTCAAAATGGAGCAACCTGTTGTAAAACATTTAAAAAGCACTCTAGTATTTCTATATTGCTATAAATTAAAAGTAAAAATAGTCTATTTCAATTTAGGCTGATAAATCATTCATTCATACAATCTGTATTTATACTAGAGATGTCATTGATCAGTGACCCTCATCTCCAAAGACATTAAGTCAATTACAAAAACAAAACAACAGCAAAGAAATATACTAATGAAGAAAAGGAAGGAAGTAATTTTTTATTGTAATAATAATAATAAAGACATTATAACTTCCCGATTATAATATCCGATAATATCTTTGTATTGCATGAACGTTTGCTTCCACCCCTCCTTCTGATTCTGGCTGATTTCTAAGCTACCTATGAAGATTGTCCATGAATGTTGAACTCTGCTGCTGCAAAACGCACTGTGAGATTTAGTTTTTTTTTCTTGTTGTTGTGACTGCATTTAAATGTGATGTATTTATGTCTTTTCACTGTGCTGTAGTGTGTATCCTTACGATTGTGCTGATTTGGTTTATACTATGGGGGGGGGGGGGGTGATGCACGTTCACTTTTTTGCTGAAATTCTTCTTCATGCATAACCACAGATACAGACACATTACCCCATATACATGCGGTCTTTGGGGGGGTATTTCAGTTGTACATCCATTAAAATTAATGAGAGAACACAAGTTTTTTTTTAAGTATTCATTGTATGGTACACATCTTGTTCATGTGAATTAAATGTTGATAGAAAAAAACACTCTGTCTGTGTATGTTCCCAAAGAGAAATGTTTATGCTGATTTTGTGATGTTAAACAGTCCTGTGTTTAAAAAAAATACACACTGCTCTCTATCTCACTCCATGTATAGTTCTTCACTGTCATGAGACCTGAGCATGTATGCTGTGTATATGAAATGGAGGCAGTGACAAGATAAACAGAAGGTGATTGTTTAAGTTCAGACAATCATTTGTTTTTGTCTGGTTACAACTCCTAACATCAACCTTGACTGCAGTGGAACATTTATCTGACATACAGAGCTCCGGTTGTTAGACTCCAACCATTTTGAAAGCACCTCTTACTGTATGAAACAATTAAAAATGAAACATCAAGTTTCGTGACAAGCAAAATATGTTCCAGTACATCAAGTTCACTTGGAAGTGAAAGTTGTCAAAATGGAAAGTCAGTATGTCTCATAATTGACTGACTTTAGAAATGACATTTTCCCATAAATGAGACTCTGATATTCAGGTTCCTGTTAAACTCTGTTTTTATTTTTCTGTTGTCCATTATGGAAAAACTTTATCTCAAAATTTCAGAGGGCATTGTCTGAAGATCTTTTTTTGTGGGCAGGATATTTTTATGTTTCTGTTCCGGCGATAGGCAGTATTTTGTTCTGGGTTTTCTGTCCATCTGTCACATTCTTGTGAATGCAATATCTCCAGAGCGTCTTGAGAGAATTTCTTCAAATTTGGAAAAAACGTTCACCTGACGTAACCATGAACTGATTTGAATTTAGTGGTCAAAGATCACTTGTGTCCATCTCATTCTTGTGAATATAATATCTGAAGAAGGCCTTAAAGGATTTTCCTCAAATTTGGCATTAATGTGAACTTATAAGAATTTGGTGGCCAAAGGTCAGGGTTACCTGGACATTATAACATTCTGCAAAAACACTTTTCTGGCCATTACTTAACATCGTATTTCAGGAACAGTTGGAGAGACATTTGGCCAGATACTGAACTGGTGACACTAATCATGGGTGTCCACCTTGAAACTGTGCTGATTATATCGATATTCTGCACCGGCAGATTGAAGTTGTGAGTGAAGCATCCATGTTTTCACAGACATGAATGTAAACTGTAACTGCAACTTGACTTGCTTGAGAAGTTAATTCTACTTGTGTTATGAAATGATTAACCATGTAGCAATTAGAAGTCATGATTCGACCTGAGGAAAGCACACGTAAAGTAAAGCAACTTTAAGCAACTGTAAAGTGATGGATCATTTCTTAAGGTTCTTCAGACATGAAAGGGTGTAATTGCTAAAATTTGATGTGTTTACAGATGGTCGCAGACGTGTGATTCAGAGTAATATAAAGTGTTAATACTGATAGATAAATATTTACATTTGGCACTGCAAAAATAAGGAGGGCTCGTTCACATAAAAATGACATGCTACATTAACAATACTGTAAGAGCTGAATGATGACAGCTTATTATCCAAACAGTCTCATTTTTATGTATTAATATTGCTTTGCCATCTTTAGAAACAAATGATTTATCTGAACACTGACTTCATGAAGAGTTAGAAGAGCAGCAGAGCGTTGGCTGGCACTGCAGCACCACTATGTGGTTAACAAGTGTACACTTCCACAACTAGACAAGCATTTCCAAGCAATTTTTTCTCCTCTGGGAACTATTCGTGTGTATAGTGATGAAAAAAGATTAACTAAGTATTATGTAAATCAAAGCAGTTGCAAAATACCATTTGCTTCCCAGACATGACTTGCTCAACAAAACACACAGGGGTTTGAAAGAATGAGAATTCGCATACTGGAGTAATTAGGATGTGGCTAATTTATTGCAACACCAAATGCAGAGGGATTTGTTCATGTTCATAGGAATTACCTCAGAGGAATATTCCATGGCATGTCAAATATTTTATTTGATTAAAAAAAAATGTTATTTTGTTTTTATATTACTTACAACAGGGAAGAATATTAAATGAATACTTCACCCCCAAAATGATCATTTTTATACTCAACTAAACACTTAAACACAACAGTTTTGTTTTTGCTTCCATTTTTCACAGTTTTTAGGTTGTAAGACTTTTGCACTCAATAGATTTTCTTCTCAAATTTTGGTTTTTGGTTAATCCATCCACCTGACAGGTGTGGCTTATTAAGATGCTGATTAATCGTTACTACACAGGTTTGTCTTGGGATGGTCACAATTATAGGACACTCTTAATGTCCCATTTGATCACAAAACAATGCCACTGATGTTGCTGGAGTGACAACAAAAGTGTTGCATTAAAAACACACTTTTAAAAACCCTCATCAGTAGTTTCAACTGGTTTTCTCAGCAAACTGAAGTTATGTTTCTATGAATAAAACATGCTCAGTGCGTTCACCGATCAACAGACGGTCTCCAATCCTGACAAAAAATGATGCCACAAAGAACACAGTATTATTTTATTGTCAGTGGCCTTTGAGCACAAACCAACCACATCTTTAAAAACAATTGCATCATTCTGACAGGAAATAACTTCTCACAACTGACCCTGGAGACGCTCTACGAGTAGCTTCCTGCCTCAAACAGTTTGATGACGATAGCTTCTTGAGGCCGCAGCACCAGCGCGTCTAGAGTTGTCGACCCCAGGCGGTCCATTCCTGTGTTGGTCACAAACACTCCAGCTTTGGGCAAGCTCGGGGCCCAGGCAGGATCCAGGGCGTGAGGCTCAGGGCCGACGTTCAGCAAGATGAGGAAGTGGACACAACCCCAGGAACGCAAGAAGGCCAGGATGGGTGGAGATGAATGAGAGGGCAGAGTGGAGTTGGAGGAGGAAGAGGAATTGGTGGAAGAATTGAAGGGAAGAAAAGTGAAACTGCCGAACAGAAGAGCTTCTTCTCTGGCTCTGGAGTGACTGAGGGAGGTGAAAAGAGCTACAGCTGAACGCCTCCTCTTCTCTTTGTCCTGAGGAAGGGATGTAGAAACATTAAAATACGCAACTACTGCTTTGTGTCTTTAACTACAGCTGTATGTGACTGAAACTGACTAGTTTAGTCATTTCTAGGGGTACAGCTGGCTTGATTACTCACTGCCTGGGTGTCTGATGTTTCATCCGTGTCTTCATGTGATGAACTGTCTTTCACAGACACAATCTGTAAGACAGAAATGTTTTCCTTGACAATCTGAACTTCAAAAATGGATCATTTATAGACTCCAAGTTTAAGGTGGGACCTCACCTGGTCGATATCTTCATCATACTGCACTGCAGGTGATCCTGGCAGAGTCATCGTCAACACCAGCAGTAAGTTCTTCAAGTCAGGGGATGCTTTACCCCCAACCTGCAGAATATAGTGAATTATTCATCTCATTGGGATTAAGTTGAAATGATTAATCAGTTCCAGCTATTCTGATTATTGACATTGCACATGCATGTCTTACTGTCCAGCCAGGCCATATATCTTCATCTTCTCTTTGCAGGTGTGTCTCAATGGCATCAGCAACCTCCTTGGCAGACAAAGGGTATTGTGAAGGTGGCAGAATTGACCTCATGACCACATCCACCAGGGTACTGTTTCTCTGGCTGGAGTTTTCAAGAGGTGGCAAAATGTCTCTCGTCTGTTTGACTACCACAATCCTGAAGAAACACACAAACAGGCACACTTTTAAAGCATCATTTTATAATGAAAGACATTCATGTGCTGCATGTTTAACAATACCTTTCCTCTTCCTCACTGCTGAAGTCTTTGAAGACGCCTTTCCACTCCAGCAGAGTCTGAAATGTAAATATTTTACTGGAGGTGAGTTTCCTTGAATGACAGAATACAAAACATGTATGTGAACATCATTTTACCTTTTCTGAATAAGCTGCATCTGTGTCACAGATTACAAAGCCTGCCGCACCCTGCTCCAGCCAGAATCGGAGCGCATACTGTGGACAAAGTATCGTCATGTTTTTTAAAAAAAACTAGCATCACTGAGAATTTAACAGGATTAAGCAGCATAAGCAGACAGTAGTTTTTACATGTTCTGTGGCTGAGAGGTTTGGTGTCACATCTGCACTTCCTGCTACCTCCTCAGGTCCCAACAGATCCAGTTCACAGACGTCCAACACCACCTTTAGACCTGCAGCACCAATAAAGAGCTCATCACAGTCTTACCAATGCAGGCTGGTTTAAAAAAAAAAGAAAGACATCATTCACTCACCAGCTTTGGTACTCTCAGCGAGCAGATGCTGGATCTGAGGCAAAGTCCCAAACCTTTCACCAGTCGCATTCAGTTTCAAAGGAGACGCCTTCTTGTCAAACAGACCCTCCAGGATTAGAGCTCCGATGCCCAGGGACCTGAGGTAGGGAAGCTCCTCACACAGTGCTGTAAGAGAGATTAAACATTAGACTTGGCATTTAAACACAAAGCCATTCTGTTAAACATCCTCACTTTTTGTCTCAATACAATGTGTAGCTACCATTTCTGTTTTGTTTATACATGTTTTTTGTGCAAGTTTCATGTTGTATATAATAGATATTCATAATATATGTAGTTTTTTTATGGTTACTCATCTGCAATATATAACTTGTTCTTTCTTTCTTTATTCATTTATTTGTTTATTTGACATGGACATACAGTAACATTGGTGGTGTAACACTCAGACATGCACATGTCCCAGATGCACTGCTTTGAGTATTTATAGCAAAATGCTCATTTGCAACACCTGTCCATGGGAGGCTTTTAGAAATTACAAATTAAAAAACAGAGAAAAAAGAAGAATAAAATAAAAATAAAAGAAATATAGGTCATTACAAATACAAGTCGTAGATAAAATACAAATATAAAAGGCTGTGTGAGGAGACTAAACATACATGAGTTTCTCCTTCAGCAATGACTTCATACCTTTGTCAAAAGCAATAAAACTGTTTTGCCTTTTTCGCTCAGTGGGTAGACTTTTCCAAAGTTTTGCTCCAGTAACAGAAAAGGCTGATTGTCCAAATGAGATTTTGCACATTGGAATGCGACAGTTTCTGTTTAACATCTTTTAGTTATTCTGGGTGGGATCAAAAAATCTTCTTACACTTCAAATCAGTGCTCTTTTAATATCTTTTCAAAATTAGTTGCAAGCATGTAGTGATGGGCCACAATATTATTGCTTTGAAGCCAACGCTGTTTAGTGAGAGTGAAGTGTGAAAAACTTTGGCGGCCACATATAGTTATAGCATATATAGTATAGTAGAGAAGCCAGCCCCTTTTACATGTTTAAATACCTTTAAAGGGCCAAAAGTCAAGCAATAAAATCCAAAGAGGAAGGGATGCAAGTTTAATTTAGGGCTGTAGTCCCCAAAGACTCCACCTCCTACCCCGCCCATAGTCAGATAGTCAGGTTTCTCTAAGGAGATCTGTATTTCCTCACCTTTGAGTCCCTCTGACCCCTCGGCCTGCCTCTCGGGCAGCAGTTCGGGCTCCAGCTGATAAAACAGCGTCTTCTGCCACCACTTCAGCGGTGTTTCAACCGGCCGGGGGCTTACCGCGATGATGGCGATGGAGATTGCGAGCATGGCCAGCCAGGCCAGCCAGAACACCAGCACCAGGTAACAGCGCACCTTCCTCCAGCCCGGACCCCCCGCTGCCACCTCCAGCTCCTCTTTACTCAGTGGCTGCCACCGCTGGAAAAGCTCCGGTTCAGGCTCCGGTATGAGGAGCGGGGCCGACTCCGAGGCCCCCACACTGCCCGACAGCCCGGAGCCCGCCACGCTGCCGTACCCGGTGTCTCCTCCTGCGTTCAGAGGCATCCTGTCCGGCTGCAGGTGGGTGACATAGAGTTAGATGAAAGTTTAATTCCCTTGTGGATAAACAAACATGCAGACACTTCAGTTGTGGCAGACTGGAGTTATTCAACTGCTGCTGGGCTCAACTTTTGGTTTGATGTGTTTGTATGATCTGTGCGTACCTCGTCAGCTGGCTCTTTATCAGATGGCTCCATGTGAACCACAGGAGGACTGCAGGTGCAGCAGGATTCAACGTTTCTACTCTTAAGTGCAAACACACACAGCATGCAGCTGTGCCACCGCCTGCACCCCAACCTTCCCCTGCCTGTTTTACACAGCTGTTTCAATGAATTATATTAACTGCTTATATGCTACAGGTCAGCTGACAGGCAGACGTCTGATTGGCCAATTAAGAGTAAGATGACATCTGAATCTTAACTCTAGGACCGTTTTACTAATATAATCTCATAGGCTAATGTGGCTTCAACCAAATATTTAGATTACATTTAACACACAACACAGATAGTTGGTTTTGTTAATCAGATGGTTTACATTGAGGGTCTATGGAAGTGATAACAAAAACACTTTCACAAACACATGGGCAACTTTAAGTTGTCTAGAAGCCTACCCAAGCATTTTAGTGTCCCTACACAGATGCATACATACATAAATCAATTTAAACATCACATATTAACTACTTACGTCTTATAACATCATTGAAAAAACAGAATGAGATTCAACTTTACTAATATAGATACATGAAAACAGAACAATCTTATATCTCTTCCCAGATTCTCATGCTTACCAGTATTTTGATGGACAATTATCACCGCCAGGCATTAGCCACTTTCACAAACTACTGGACCAATCACCCTACTATTTTGTGTGCACATTACTGGTTGTATGCTCAATGACCTCTTGCAGTTGCAACGATTCCCAATTATTAAAAAATACATTTTTATCGAATTTTTTATGTCATCAATAATTGTGACTTCTCAGTTTTCTTAACCAACTGGTAAGGGCAGCAAGTGATCGACAAAGTTAAAATTTCCGCATTCATTTTGGCTAAAAAAAGCCTCACCTCATCTGTTGCAGGCCAGATTTTCGCCTTTGTTGTGGCTCAAAAAACCATTAAAAAAAGTTGGTCTTATTTGAACTGGAGCATCTGCAGATTAATTCCAAACCCGACCCACTAAAGTTAGGCAAAATACGACATGAATTAGCCCCCATATTTGCTACCTGTAAGGGAGCCAGGAGAGAGAGTGGCCAGAATGAAGTCGGACGGCAGCCTGCTGTAGATTTGCACTCTGCTGAGTCCGCTTTTCTAGTTTATGGATGTTTCTTTATGTATTACACATCTGCTTATATATTTATTTTGTTTCAATTTAATGTCAGTGAGGTGTTGTCCTGGTGAAATAAAGTCTAGACAGAACATTTGAAATCTAGGCAAATAAAAACCCCTGAAACCTCTTTGGACAAATATGCAACAACATTTCTGTTAGTTCCTATGAAATGTTGACATTTTGTGGAGAGAAGCTTCACCTGACAACAGTTGCTGGTTTAGGGGCCCTCTTGTGGCCATCATGCTTTAAACAGCTGCTTAGTTCACCAGTCTTTGCTCCATAAAAAGGCTCCAGATGAGCAGGTCAGGTTCAAACCCCACTTTGTTCCCATGTTGCTTAAAAACTGCCCGACATTAATCACAGTCATTACTTACGTTGTCTGTCTGAGGTTTGAGGTCCTTTCCTTCTTTCCCACCTCTTCGTCTTTGTCTTTGTCCAGTTCCCAGCCGAGCAGTGTCGTTCTGAGTTGAATATTTGACTGATCTGTCTTGTCTGGAGTGAGGAGGTGAGAAGCACACTGTCCAATAAACACTTCGCTCTGTTAATTCATACAGAGGTGCTGAGCCTCACCACACCCTCGCAACACATTCTGAAGAACCCATGACTGTCAAAGAGAGCCCCCTAAAGTCCCTCATGTGTTACTTTAGACTTTGACTTGAACCACCTTGCCTTTATTTTTTGGAGTATTGATACTGTAGATGGGTAAGGGAGAAATAGTGGTATGTTTTGGTTTTTTTTTATCTCCTGTAAGGTTTTCAGTCTGTTTGCTAAATGTCCAACACACTTTTATTCGGGTTTGGGTGTCTGAATGAAATGCAGGGTTGTAAATTCAAAGCTTTTTAATTCTGAGACTTTGCCATACAATGAGAGATCTTAACATTAATCTGATGTTATATTTCTTTTTGTGTGCACAGGAACAACAGGAAATCCCCCAAATGATAGCTGAAACTATTGATAGAAAGTTGATGTCCATCTATTTAGATAATCAATGAATCAATCATTTTCAAGTGAAAAATGCCAAACATTTGCTGGTTCCTGCTTTCTAAAATGTTTATCTCTTTTATTATTTTATTTGGTTTGATAACTAAACAGTGTTGTAGACTAGACTATTGGTTGGACAAAGAAACAATCTAAAGATGTCACCTTGTGATTTGAGGCTTTTTTTCACTGTTTTCTGAAATTTTGTGGACAATAACGTTAATTAATGGATTGATCAACAGATTAATAGATAATAGTTGGCCTCTTAAACAACTGCAAATCTTATCATATGTTAAAAAGTAAATGAGTCTAGCTATCACACAATATAATATTGTTAAATGAAAAAATGTGTCAAAACACTGATCATGTACTGCTTGCCTCATATATTATTTGATAGTATATATCTATAATTTTAACTTTGTAGTAATTGAACATACTCTATCAGTGATACTCAACTTAAGCCCTACTGGCCAAATCTGGCCTATGATAGGGTGCTGTGTGGCCCGCCAGCCATTTTCTGATTCAAGAATAAATCAGTCACACTGGGATTTTTTTCTCTGTATTTTGAATAAAGGGCCAAAGTGCAATAAAAAAAATTAAAAATGGAGCTTGTTTACAGAAAGTACTTGGGGACGATCCCTCTAACCCCCCCAACAGAGGCCCTGAATATTTTCAAATTCTCGAAACACCCGTGTGTATGCCTGACCTGTGAGGGCTGTTGCGACTGGATTTGCCACTTGGCAAACATTAGTAAAGAGAGGGACCGTTAAAAGGCTAAGAACATGCAAATCATTGATGATTATTGGTGGTTTATTGACTGGCCCTTGACAAAAGTTGCAAAAGTGACCTCCAGGTAAATTGAGCACTGAGTATCAGTGTGCAAATCTGTTTCCTGCAAGAGAACAACTTTCAGATCACACAGTGACATCACACATCACACATCCTCTCTAAAGAGCCACAGGGGGCCACATTTAATGAGGTATGTGTGCTAATTCCTGGGAACATCTCCTCTACACGTGTGCCCCCCCCTCCCCATCTCTTTCTCCTGTGATCTTTCTCCCTTTGCGTCTCTCCCTCTGGCTTTCTTCTCTTATGGTATACGTTTATGTTTTTGCTATAACAAGCTATTGATATCCATGTCACCCTTGCTCCCTGGCAGCATCGTGCAAATTGATTATTTACTTAGACATACTGCGTTCCATCATGAGACTCTCACACACGTAGCTTACGTGTGGTGCACACATTAGAGAGTGAAATGCTATTTTGTTTATTTTTGTGTGAATACTTGCTTTACAGTAAGGAGTGTCATATCAGTTGTTTTCGGCACACACAGGTTGTTACAGTTATAGCCACACAGTCATGTAAAATGAGCTGCCTTAAGCCTCTGGCATGTGCAGATAATGTATCTATTATATGTCAACAACAAAAAAAGATATAGTGCCAATATGACAAAAAAAAAAACACAGCGGGGATTTGATTTACATTTCATTACAATTGACCAGAAAGCAAGCTGTCAAAGAGAATATATCACATGACAAGAGTCATCGTTACTTAAGTGTTTATCTAAAATGGGAAGTCTCTCATTTAAACCAATGTCCATGCAGCTGGCAGTGATTGTGTTTCCATGGTGACGGTTTTAGTTTGAGTCCTCCTCTGATCCTTCGATGTCCTGAAACGTCACAAGACAATAATATCACCAAAACTGATAACCTATGTTGTAACTTTATTTCACTCACACAGAGCAAAAAGTGCTTTTATGTTATTTTAAAAATCATAGGTCATGACTTATGATTTAGTTTATTTCCAGAGAAACTCACAAATATCTGCTCAAGTTTTTATTATTAGTATCATTGGTCCTAATGATTATTTTCATTGTTGATTTATTGGTAAATTATTTTTGAATTTCATATACTCATCAAAAGAGCAGTGTGTAGGATTAAAGGGCATCTAGTGGTAAGGACTGAAAATTGCAACCAACGTCAAGTGCCACGATTGAACTTCCGGTTAGGATTCCTTCAGTATTAATTGTTCAGGAAGTTTATACCAGGAGCCAAATTATCCGCAGAGTTCCCTTCTTCTCCAAAACAAATAGATCAGGTGGTTAAAAACCAGTAAAAGCAGTTTCACATTACAAATCAGTGTTTCTCTGATGGTGTTTAGCTCATTGGTTGACCAGAGGATTTAAAGTGATAACAACACTGAATAAAGCAGTTTTGCTCACTCCTTGTAGCAGATGGGCTGCTAACTATGGAAGCCGATGCAAAAATGTGAATGGCCCTATCTAGAGCCTGAGTTTGGTTTGTCCATCCTGGGCTACTGTAGAAACATGGCGGTGAAACATGACAGACTCAACTTACAATCCCACACACTGGACTCTTAATTACAGAAAATTGAATAAATGGAGGTTTTAGTATGTTAGCTTAAGCAGGCCATAAATGGCATCATCACTTTGGACTCAAGTACACCGAAAAGGATATTTTTCACTGTTTTCTGATGTTTTAGAGAGCAAATGATTACTAATTAATTGAAAAAGTCATTTGGTGCAGCTTTGGAAAACTGCGTAAATCGGGCACATCATAGTGTCATGTGACTCATGTCTTACCATTGGCTCCTGAGACCTGAGAGTCATGGCGTGTTTCTGATATGAAGAGATGATACAGTCTCGCCTTCAAAGAGATAAACAGTAGTGTTATGTTAAAAGGATTTGAGTCTCCAGAAATGCTCTTTCTTTGTTTTTACTTGCTTAGACTTACTTGCTGGTGATGCCTCCTCCTGGTGGAAGCCCCGGCATCTCTTCTGCAGCCAGGAATTTGATCACATATAGAAGGTCAGGGTCCTCATCTCTGGATCTCATCATCTGAATAATTTCTGTTATGGGAGATAGTCAGAAAATATGCTAATAAATAAGGGAGCTGGCAGAAGTGCTTTGTTGTGGTGGTTTGAAGTGACTCCTTAAATCACCTTCCACTTTCATATCGATCTGTTGTTCCAGCTCTGCCTCCTGCTGCAGTGCATCCTGTGACACCTGGGGGGCGCCAGGGAAGCAGATGATGATGATGCTCATGTTATCCAAGCTGCCCTGCAGAGGGAGACAAAGAATCTCGATACTGCAGAGGTTCAAATGAACTCAACAGGAAGGTAACTAAGTGCATTTACTTTTTGAGGTGTTTGACAGCTATTGTTGATGATAAACCCTAGTTAATCTGCAAATGAAGAAACCTATAATGAACATATATATTAACACATTGGGCTTTGCTTTGCAGTCAACTGCAAATGTATATACATGATTTAGATTAACTCCACCTCAGCTAGGTGTTACATTAGAATGCTGCTTATATGTTAAATCAGAGTTGATATCCCAAAAGTATAATAAATAATAATCTAACACCGAGCCTTCTGCCTGCAAAATGATTACTTTGATTTTTGATACTTCAGTTTAAGATTACTGATAATGCTTCTGCAAACGTTTGAAAGCAGTACAGTCTTCCATCACTTGAAATAAACGTTGATAGCAGGACACTGACATCTGTGTCCGGTTGGATGATTTATATTATTAGATTTATTTCGGTTTGGACAAGATATCAATCTCCCGTGATTTTACAGTTAAATAGTAATGCCAGATGATAATATTGATGGTTTACAAATACTGCACTTTAAGTCTGTGGCTTTTGAGCACCCGTGAAGTCGAGCTTGACAAATAGATAAATCAGCCAAGCTGATATATCTGCTGATATTAACTTATTGCAGATACATCTAGTCAGTGTATGGGCTGGCCTAAAAACTCATTGTCAGTGCAGGTTTAAACCCATCGTCATGTTTGTTATGACATTAGAGAGGTGAGGAGTGCAGCTCAGTGTGTACTGGAACATGTAGTCTTTTAACAGGACAGTGCAGTAAGCCTTTTTAGGCGAAATAAATAGCAGCCCATCGCAGCCAGGATAAATCCTATGAGCTGGTATGTATTGAACAGTAACACTGAGACTCACATTCTGTCCTAATCCGAGCCATGTGTAGCATTTCTCTCCTCTTATCCCATGCCTCTGCATGCCGTAATACAGTTATTTATAGGCCGGGCTAACGGGCTAAGGGCTCGTCAGTGTTCAAACGCACAGTTACGCTACTAACAAGCATTAACAAGACCTGCAGGAGACTTGCATAACAACACCACCTCAGATCCTCTGTGTACACTTGCCCTCAAGCTTCCCATTCATAAATCCACCTGCTCTAATGCTGTGCGTCACAGGAAAATCCTGGGAGAGGATTTTCCTGTGAAGTTTGGAGGAGTGGAAGTTCTGCCGAACTAAGACTAACGGAAGGCTGCTAATGTAAAAGTACTCAAGTGTTGGGTAGTTAAGAAGATTAATGAAAAATGATTCATATATTTTGTGAGTTGTTGCAGTTTAGCAAATATGTTTGGGGCACAGATATATTCTTTAAAAACAAGATTTTAATGGAGAATCTGGAACATCTGCACTAATAAACGCTATGGGGAAACATAATTCATATGTTTTGGATCAAAATGTTTCAGATCTACAAAAGATTTACACAGTATGTTCCATCTTTATCATGTCAGGATATATATGTTAAGCAGATCGACAGAACATTTAATTCAAACCGAAGTTTGAGGGCCGGGTATTGAACCTCTGTGGCTTTGTGATACTAATGTTGCAGATTTATTTTTTGGTTAGATAGTTCCTGGTCTGAATCAAACTTTAAACCATGTTACTTTAAATTCTGGCAAAGTTTAACATTTTAACTCTTTTATTATTGAATTCCATCGAGAATTTTGCTGAAAGATATGTTTATTCTTCAAGAATCTGACCACAGCGTTGCATCCACGGGAGCTTTCCATCATGTCATGATTGTTTTTTCAAATGCTGTTTATTGTTGTCAAAGTAGAAAAGTATATTGTGCTGTCAGCTGCATTGAAAAATACCTATTAATAGTCATAGGTTTTTAGATGCCTTTATGCTGAGGTACCAGTGGCAAAACACCATCTTCCTCCTTGCTTTTTTCATTAAACATGTTAGCTAAATATTCCATCTAATTAGCGATTCAAGACTCTTACTTCCTTGTACAATGTTTGAATCATCATCATCATCATTTTTTCATGCATCTCATATGTGTATACTGTTGTGGTGTCGACTTCTCACCTTATAGAGGCAGAGGTCAATGACTTGGGTGCAAATCTCCCTCAGGTCATCGCACACCTGCAGACGGCTGCGCACAAAGGCGCACAGCTCCTCATTACCGATGGCGTCCCACACACCATCACATGCTAGAATTAGGAACTCGTCTTCAGGTGCCCGCTCCAGCTCGTACACTTCTGGCTCAGGTGACACCAGCTGCTCTGTCTGCGGCCTCCAGTCCACTTCCTTGAAGTCAAAGTCCCCCAGTGCTCTGGAAACAGCCAGCGATCCATTAACTCTCTGCAGGGTCACCGAGCCTCCAGCGTTCTGGATGCGCTCCTTTTCTCTGGGGTTGAACGGCTTGTGGTCCTCTGTGTAGAAGATCACCTGGCCGTTACGGCAGAGCAGGGTGCGAGAGTCCCCGCAGTTGACAAAGTAAATGTAGTTTGGTGAAATCATGACAGCTGCTGCAGTGGAGCCACTGCGGTCCCAGTTGTCCTGGCGAGCCAGTTTGTGCATGTGGCGATCGATGTCCAGGAAGCCTTCGCGGATCCCCTCCTTCACCTGCTCAGGGTCCTCGTTTGCTTTGACACCACCTGTTGGACATGAAGGAGAAAAAAATGGTTTTAGTGTAGATTTACATCGTATTGTGTAGTTTCTGGCATCTCCAAGTTTTTTTAGAGGCCAACACATATGGACCCATGGAGGCACCATGTAAACTGGGTGTCTGTCTTGGGTATAATTTGTGAAATAACTGGCTCTGGAAACGGGACATTTCTCCCTCAATGTTTAGAACCCTCCAATAAACATTTAAGTGTGAGAGGAAATTGATTTTAATGAAATCAAAGACATTTCGCCCTTAAATTGTTGAAGAAAAGGAACAAATTGGTGCATAAAAATTCACAAGAATGCAATTTGATGCTTAAATTTTACTGGGGGAGAACCCTCAAAAGAGTGTCAGACTGACAGTCTTCTCTCATATGGCCAACCAATCAGTTCACAACTCAAAGTATAAACCTTGACATCTGGTTGAGTCTCAGCAGCTCTGTTTTCGTTGTTTTGTTTTGGGTTTTGCTTGAGCCCTGAAAGTTCAACACTACTTTGCTTGCTGCTGTAAAAATAATTACATAATATCCAGGGTCCTTATTTTGACATATGTTGCAGCTTATATTGTATGTGTTTTTTTTTTTTATCAACAGTTCTCATTTAGATGTTCATTTTATTAATCAACTTTATTGTATATGCACTGTGCCATGTTAGATTTCCAGGGTTATCTCACCCTTAGACCTGTATCATAATTAGCTACTTTCATGGACTTTGTGTTGTGATTTTGTGGACTTTTTGTTTGGGTTTTTTTATGCTTAAAAAGTGCAAATGTATAAGTAATTCAGTATACTGCTAATACTTTATACAGAGTGCAGTAAATTTTCGTCTTCCTTGCCAGCATATTTATTGGCAATGTAGGTGCAGTATATTTTCAGTTTGAAATATGACTGTAAAAATGTTTTACATGTAAAACTGACAGTAAGTGCATTTAAACTCTGCATGAACAGCTCTCAAATGAACGACTAAAAGTGTGTTTTCTGCTACAGTAAAAATGTGATTATAGAGTTGTACAGCTCTATATTTTTACCACCTTTAATAATTAGATTCATTTTATCAGTCCCTAACTGTTGTGTACCTGTTGCCAGGATGTGCTCCAGCAGGTTTCTGGAGCAGTACTGTGCCACCGTGGTGCCTGCATGTCCATCAAAAACAGCAAAGTATCCCCAGTCTGTCAGCTCGCCTCTCAGCTGGGGCATGCAGGTGTGGGCGTCCTCCATCTGAGCCCTCCAGCCCTGCATGCTCGCCACAGCGTAGTTCATCCCTGACTGAGATTCCCCCTCTGACACATGCTTCTCCAAGATTGGACGATCCAGGTACGGGCTCGGCATTGTGTCATCCTCATCCAGATTGTCGTCCTCCTCAGATCCAGGTTCCCTGGCCCCCCCTTTAAAGAAGAAGGTGACCATCTTCTCCGTCTCTTTGACCAGCTGGCGGAGGAAGGAGGGCACCTCTACATTGCTGGCACGCCTGGCCGTCTTCATCACGCCGCGGAGCCTGTGCTCAAGCCTTTTGCTCGACCTGGCAGCAGCCCGTCTCCTCCTAGTGACCCTCCTCCGGCCCTGTGTTTTCCGCAACAGGTCCAGCGCAGCAGTTAAGCTGTGGCACCACAAGCAGGTAAACTAAAAATGACTTCAAATGACTAGAATCCTGTTAAATGAAAAACTGAGCTGGTTTTGTGTTTAAAATATTCAGGCCCATTTTTACATTCCTTTGGGTACAATCTGACAATCCTTCTTCTGTCCTTTTTATTTGACCATCAGGTGTCTTCCTCTCTTTGTTTCTGTTTCTGTTTCTCTGCCTTCCCTCGATTCTTTCACTGTCTTGTATCAGCCCTGTGCTTCTATTGGCCTATCTATTTCTGTTGAGTGATCCCTCCCCTCTGCCCCACCTACTGCCTCATGTCCTCCCTCTGTCTGTGTAATTCTGCTGGATAATCCTTCAAGGCATCTCAGGTGAGCTGTGTCTGCACACATGCATGGATTATGAGCATGATATTTTGCAGTAACAAGGAGGGATCCCATAATCAGTCTCACTTGTCTGCACAGGGGTTTCATGTCTGGTATAAGATGTTTTAAAGAGGTATGGGACTTATTGTGGGGAGCTTAGTGAAAAAATTGGGTTAAAATATGCAACAATAATTGAACTTTAAATTAAATTATTGAATCCTTGAAAACAACATTTAACAGAACAATCGTGTCTGTTAATGAACACTTCTGGGGTTTTTGATTATATCACATGGTCTTCATGAGCATTTTGCTCAAATTTGCTGGGGCAGGGGTTCCCAGACTAAATAATAAACAAACTTGAAACAACTTAAGCCACCATGGACTAGAGCTGCAATTAAGAATTGATTAGCTGTCAATTATTCAATTAAGACAGTGCATGTAATATTTTTGGATTGTTGACAAAAGACATTTGAGAAGATCATCTTGGGCTTCAGGAAACGCTAAATGCTAATTGATTTTACAGTTTTCTAAAAATTTCATAGACCAAAAAAAACCCCCAATTGATTAATTGGGAAAATAATCAACAAATAATTTGACAATTAAAATAATCATACTGTGCAGGAATTGTCAGCTTCTGTTCTGCAAACAGTATCACTAGTTAAAGTTAGAGCCATGTGCTGTGTAGGTGATTTTTGTAGCTTCCTCTCAGATGCGGGCTGCTTACAGCTGGCTGCTATGCCCAGAAATGTCCCTGACAGCAAGTACATGAAGAGGGCAGAGTCTCTGCAGATAAATACAGTGCCCCACTCTTCTATTT
Source organism: Plectropomus leopardus (assembly GCF_008729295.1). NCBI lineage: Eukaryota > Metazoa > Chordata > Actinopteri > Perciformes > Serranidae > Plectropomus > Plectropomus leopardus. The sequence goes on along the minus strand of NC_056467.1, from coordinate 19,082,644 downwards.
GGTCATAACTGTTGCTTTAGAGGGATTACTTTTGTATGAGTCTATATATTATTCTTCATTTTATTTTTATTTTTTTTATCACTATAAATGTTGTTATTGCTATTAATTGTATTATTGCTATTTTTTCAATGAAAATCATGCTTTCGGTTTCTAACAGGTTACCAAAGTTTTATATATCTTTGGGCTTAACTTAATTTTTCTGTATCATAAAACTTTCATCTGTGGTAGATCAAAGATGTTCCTAAAGAAAAAAAAAAAGAAAAACACAAGACAACATTAAATTAAACATTTAAATAATGTGAAAAATAATCAAATAGAAGTTAAAAAAACATCCTAAATGGAATAAAATGGAATATAGATAGACAACATAAACATTGCAGTGCAAGTTAAAAATAAATCTTTCTAAATTTGTGTTATATGTTGACACACCTATTTTAACCCTACCCTGTCCTGTACATGGCTTCCTGTTTCCATGGGGTTCCTGTCTGTCAACTATGTGTCATAATCTCATTACCTGCAGTTTATTTTGAGCTCCTGACCTGGTTTACATATAGGAATGTTTCAGGTATAATAGCGTTAAAGACTATATGTGTGATACTTTATTCTTGTCCAGCTTTAAGTAGGGCTAAACCTTTTATCAGCTGATGTTGGTCTCTGCTGGCAGTGTTTCAGGGTCTGTTTACCTTTATTAAGAGTGAGCATGCAGACAGGAAATAGATAGCCCTATAACTGCCTTAATTCAGTATGATTTGCAAAGCACTTTTGAACACATGTATAGAATTGTAAAATTAAATGTAATACTTAAACAGTGATCTGGCTGATTGGTTGTGTCTATCTCACATCACTTGCATGTGTAGAAAAGCCTTTTTACTCAAAATTCTGACCATTTTTTCCATTAACTCACTGCTGGAAAGATTGTCTTTTCATTAAACAGCAGTAGAAAGACACAAATACTTTTATAATTGGTCCAACTTATCTGGAGAAAACAGATAAAAAATAAAAAATACTTTGGCATTTGCTTTTGCTCAAGAGGTAGAAAACCTACAACTACCAGAATGCAGTGTGCTGCACCTGCACCCAGCGAACCCAAGGAGGCTAAAAATTGTACACCCAATGAGTAACTGACAGGCAACACTCCCTTTATTTCTAGCGCCGTCTGCTGTAACCCTCCAAGGTTGCAGCGTCAGTTACATTGCATATGTGTAGTACCACATAGCTGCCATGCAGTCAAAGAGCATTTCCTAGCCTTCTTTGAAGAGCCTTATTGGCCCCCAGGAAGCGTGCCAGCTTTGAAGCCAGTTTTTGGAGTTGCCAATTTCAAAGTCCATCACTGGTCCCAGAAACACTTTTTCCCATAAACTTATATTGTAAAAGAAATGTGCAAATGAGTGGAAACTTTTTGGGGGGTTGGCACAATGAGTTGTTTCATTGTCTGGATTTGATCCATTTGGCTGTCTGCTAACATTGTAAAGGTAAAGCAGAAATGCACTGTTAAAACATTTTTATCCTAATTCAGATCTGTGGTGATTCAAACCTGAAGTTAGCCACTCAGCTGGTGGAAGTCTCTGGTGTGCTTACTCTATGTGGAGCACCACGATGCCAAAAAAATCCATGTAATTTCATACCACAGAAATCAAACTTTATTTGGCTTCATGTACCACTGAGCAACTTTCATAGAAATGACCCCCCCCACACACACACACACACTTAACGCTGTATCCATAAATCCATAAACCCACTTGCTCAATTTGTAACACTTTAATCAAAAAGTCCATACATATCCTTGCAGCAGCCATACATATCCTTCATTTTCTACTCTTAACCCTTTATCATTTGTCATGATCAAAGCAGTATGCAGCAGCATGAGCTACAGCTACACACTGCTGCCCCCTGCTTTCCACTATTGCACAGACCTCCATTCCCATTGTTAAAAAAAGAAAAGAAAAGCTTTTAGTCATCTGTACATTATTTATACTTCAGCTTTTGTGTGATTTGATTACTTGATTACTTGATTTTGATTACTTTTGCTGTTAGTTTTTTAGTCAAACTGTATTTGTAAAACACCAATATTTCTTATAAGTGAAAAGAGAATATGATACTAAAACACAGTAAAGCTGATAAAAATGCTCATAAACTATTAACCTGACTGCCTTCAGCCTGTTTTGCCAGTCTTCAAATGCATCCTTCTCTGTGTACGTTTTGTAAATGCTCATGTTTTACATTATTAATGACTTATCACTCCTTCCCTTCCAGTCTCGCCCTATGAGATCCTGAGATGAAATCACATGATGAGGGAAAGAGATACAGTTAAGCTGTGAATGGGGGATGACAGCAGACGCACACTGACTCAGGGACACACTCCTGCTTCCCTCGCTTCACTGTAGTGTTCATCACCACAGCTGCAGTCAAAGCGATGCAAGAGGAGATGAGGAGAGGAGGGAGGATGTTGGAGGGAGGCAGGCAGGGCGGGGCTGCTGAGTGACAGCAGCGGGAGGCAGCAGGGTGAGGAAGCTGCTCAACAGACGAAGAAACAAGGAGGAGGAGGAGGAGAGAGAGAGAGAGAGAGTATATCCACAGGACGTGAGTGCTGGCAGCAGAGGAGGGAGGGGGGCTTCCAGACTGGATAGGCCCAGCGATGCCTTGATGGAGTATGGGCCAGGTTTTAGGATTCTCCCACTGCCGTGAGTCTGCTTTTGTTCTGCTGTATCCATCTGCGTTTTACTTGCAGGAGGTCTGCGTATCTCAGTATACCATTGCTCTGTATATTCCAGCTCAGCATCTTTTCTTGCTAATTGCTGTAAGCATCGCATGTGTTAGCTCAGCCCCTCTCCCCTCCCTGCTACTCTCCATTCCTCTCCCCTACCTTAATAAACACATGGCTGAATGGATGGATGTACTGCAGAGGGAGACCTATTCTGTTGTCGTTACCTCTCATTGATTTGTAGATGTTTGTGTGGTTGTGTACAAGAGGCAGGCATGCCAAGAATACAAGTTCCCTAAAAGCTTCTGTTATACTATCATGTGTGTTTTATTTGATGTTTTTGTCTCACCTGATATTCTCTACAGTTAGATTAAAGTGGTTTATGCTTATTTGCAGTTGATACATGCGTGGAAGAGAATTATGGTGCATTTTTTGCGCTGCCTGGGTGGGTTTATTGGCTAATGTCATGCTGCCTGTCTAATGTAGTGAAGGCCTTTACTGCCGCCAGTTTAGCTCTGTAAGGACATCTGTAGTCACTGACCTACAGTATTCATTCGGTATGAGGAGTGTATGGTTGTCTGTGATTTCCTTAAATAACATAAAGCTCACTTTCTATTACAAAAAGACTCATAACAAAGTGTTGCAGTGTTTCTTGGGGCTTTTTTGTTATTATTCATTGCATATTAGCACACCTACGTTGAATCTTTTGAGATGCACACTAGTAAGATGAATGTGAGGTAGTGGAATAAATGGGTTTACAGTAGGCAGTATCTATTTTTTCATACCTTACTCAAATTCTAAGTTGTTTAATTGTATTTGTGCGCAGTGCTATCGCCAAAAACCAACCTGTGAGTTTCCCAACGCTACATTTTGAAAGTGCTCTTTGCTTTTAAGCAAAAAAAGTTGTCAAAAAAGATCATATTCTTACAACTATTTTCTTTGTTAAACATAGAAACACAGCGGTACACTTTGTGAATTCAAGTTTCTGTCTTTCACTGAACTAAGACTAATATAAGCTTAATTGCCTTGTTAACTCATCATTAAATACACTTCAATCAAAATCAACAGAAACAAAAACAAAATTCACCAAAACTGTCTTGGTTAGTCTTACTGTTCGCCTAGTTAGTTAGTTCACTTTTCCAACAAACATGAGCTCTTGCTGGGTCAAAATAAATCCTTAATATACTGAGTTAGATGTTGAAATATGCTGATTTTACTGCAGTCTCTCTATTTTTGCTAGCCAGCTGTTTACAGTCCTTTAACGTTATCCCCACCACTTGCAGTTGCCATGTTTCTCAGCTCAAATGCCTGTTTTACCAGTAGAGACTGACCTCTGGTGGCACTTGATGTGCACTATTTGCAATATGTCCTTATTACAGCCTCTCGGTATGAGTATAATAGACAGAGGATTGTCTGTATTTTTAATGGAATTGAAAATCACAATCTCATGATTTCTAAATACCCTGATATATGGTAATACCATGACCCCCCCCCCCAAGCCTAGTTTCCATTATGTAAAAGCAACAACAACATATCACCAGTCTTTTGCTCCAGCATGTTTACTAGTAGATTCATGTAAAACTGTTTCTTTTTTCTTCCAGAGGAATATGGCTCTGTGGCATCCACTCCGGACTCAACACCTCCATGCACCGATGGTACGAAGCAGATGTGTGACACAAAGTCTGTTTCATTATATTTATAAAAATAAGAGATTCCTGCTTCCTGAAGCCTTTCTTTTGAGCTTAACATTAGAGGAATACATCAGACATCTCTCTCCTACCTCTAAAACACGAGCACGGGTAAACATAGAAGTACAGTTTGATCAAAGATAGATTTTGGAAAGGAGCGACGTTTATGCTCTCATCAAAGAGGATTTCATTCGGTTTAGATGTCACACCTTTTTTTCCAGACATCAAATTACACACCTGGCTGCTTTCAACTGACGTAACCATTTATTAGGAGCAAAATCACTCTGCTCAGAGTGTGTATTGTTTGTCTTTCTTTGGTCCAGTTTGGGTATGTCTTATTTATTTTTGTCTCCATTCAGGCGGAAACGAGGAGTCCGAGATGTACGAGCTGCAAACAGCCAGGGAGTGGTCTGACGATGAGGTGGGGGGAGATCCAGATGATGACGAGGGACTGGCTTCATCCCCGTCCATCTGGGGCACGCCACGCCAGCACTCCTTTGAGCTGACTTTCTCTTACATTGCCATTGCTGAGGCCGAAGCAGTGGGAGCCTCGCGACACCTTCGTGACCGACGCAGGGGCGGCTCTCGGGGAAGTCGCACCCCTCTGATCCGCACGGACACCCTGGAAACACTGTTGGACTCCCCCGATGTAGATTGGGACCCTCAAGCCTTCCTCAATCAAGAGGAAGAAGAGGAAGAAAGCAGGATGCAAGTGAGGCTGGAGTCAAGTGCGGCACCAAGGAGCGAGGAGCAGAGACAAACTATTACAATCCAGCCCTCTCCCCAAAATCTGGACACAGAAACTCAGGGGAGAGACACAGGAATCCAAAGAGAGGAGCCTTCAAGAAGTCTCACCCAGTCTGACCAAGATCCCTCCCAGTCTTCCCAGCATCAAAGCCCCTCAGAGATAATTCAGGGTGAGAAACAGGAGGAATGTGTTTTATTTGATGTAGTGGAAGACTAAAAGGTGCAGTGTCTGGTAATCCTAATGATGGCCCAAAAATAATGTGCATTTTTTGCTCTACTCATCCAGTGATAGCTTCTCAAAACACACAGGAATAGGCTGAGCGCATGTTTCAAAAAGGCTGCAAAGAACAGTATATGAGCACACACAGCAACATATTAAAACAAGGACCTGTGAAATATCTCTGAAACTTTCCATCTTAGCTGCGTTTCACATTCACATTTCACATTTTCGCCTCCTCTAGGCCAGTTGCACCAACTTCAGATTATACTTTTGCATTAGAACCCAAGAAGTATATAAGTGGATCGAAAGAGAGACCCGCCTCTCTCTCGCTCTTTCTCTCCCAAAATCAGGCCAAACTTTGATCAAACTGTAAAACTTATAGTGCTAATGAAATACGAATCAAGATCCTGACATTGTATTGCAAATTTTTCACCAAAATTTCTTCAGAAACATATTTTGGTTCACTGTTTTGCTGTAGAAGAAGTTGCGAACAGGAGATGGGCGCCATATTGTTTCTTGCATTGTAAAAACCGAGGCCGAAAAAATTCCAAACAAACCGTAAAGCTAAGTAGTGCTTATCAAATATAAACCAAGATTATCTTACTGTATTGCCCATTTCTTGCCTAAAATGTCTTCAGAAACATATTTTAGTGCACTGTGTAAGATGTTTGTTACCAGCTGGCCGCCATTTTGCTTTCTGTGTCAAGCTTACATTATGTCATCTACCAGCAAGAGCATTTATTGGTCCGTTGTGGTGCTCTGTATTCTGGCAGTTGCAAGTTTTCTACCTCTTAATCAAAAGCGAATGCCAGAGCTCTTTTCGTCTTCACTGATCATATAGCACCAAAGTGTTTGTGTCTTTTTCCTGCATAGACAGCCCAGAAAAACATAGTTCCACTGGTGAAATATGTCTGTAAACACACCCAACAGGTCACCTGTTGGTCTGTCAGGTATCTGGCTCAAAGGATGCTTTCCAGATTCATATTACATCTGGTCTTTGCTTGGCTAAATAATATGAGAGTGGTCATCCATCGTAGCACTCGTGATTCTTCATAATTCCTCCCCACTGTCTGCTATAATGAGTGTCAAACCCTGATATGCCAGAAGGTAGTTATATTGTCTGACCTCTGAAGATCGTACATGTCTTTTCTTTAGGCGGACTTGATGTGATGTGGCGTAGAGGCAGATTTTATGACAAGACATGACCACATGGTGCATCATGGCCATGATCTTTCTTTGTGATAATGCGGTAAATGTTTAAGTGTCAAATCACTGGGATGTTCCTATTTATCAATTCTTGAAATTGCTTGGGCCACAGCAAGTAAAACAGACCATAAACCCAGGACAGGTCAGGCATATGACAGGTGATTATTTCATTTTACTTTGGTCAATACTTCATTCATCCATTTAGATGTAAAATGATACGCTGACTATTGCAAGTAAAAATAATTTTAGAAAGGCCATTTTAATATGTAACCAGGAATGCTAATATTGCAAGACTCATAATATCCTGTGGCTGGTTTCCTGACTAAATAACTTCATACCAATATGTAATTCATCAAAATTAAAAAACAATAAAACAAAAAAATATATTATATTATCAGTTAAGCCTTAAATTATCAGATTCTTACCACAGACATTATAGATAGTAAATAGTAAATTAAATTTGTACCTTCTAGAATGCTATTTCTTGAAAAGTTTGTGTAAAAAAAGCGAGAAATGTCTTAAATATGAAACCACAACACAATGTTGCTGTGGTATACTGTGCTTCCAAAAATGTGATTTAGTCAGTAGTTTTAGATCAAGTTGAGCATGTGCAGCAACTCAGTGGTGAAGTCATCATGATAGTGACATCATCTTTTGTTTCCCGGCAGCAGCAGCCTCACCGACCCCCGAGCCAGAGTCTCCCGTCACCAGAGAAACCATTTCAGTCAAGCTCCTCACATCTGTGCGACCCAGAAGCCCGGCGTCCTCGTTGTCAGCTGCCATTGGTCTAAACTCTCAGGAACAGCTGGTCAGCGATCACTGGTTTTCAGCACTTAACCTATCAGAAGACCCGACAGTATGCACTCATATAGCAGGTACAAGCCTCACATCTGCACCTTTAAATATTCTCATTCTTCTGACTGCAGTCCTTCTCCCTCCCACCCCTCTCTCTGTTTACTCTGGTCATTAATCAATACTTAAAATAAGGAAAATATCAGATTTCGCTCAGAGAGCAGGCAGACAAAGATAGACCCCCTCCACAGGAAGTCCTGCCTGTTCATTGTGTCTCCATAGTAACTCTCTCCGGGGGGATTTCAGGAATGATTGGCTAATTGAGGGGATGGCATTCTTGGCATTGGGTGACTTTTTGCACTTGCACACCACCAGTGCTGATGTCAGAATGTATCACTGTTTGACAGACACACACACACACACACACACTCACAGAAAGACAGGTATGTGTTTGTGTGTATATGCAAGTTTTAAGGTACTTGTTTGAAAGAGAGAGCTAGAAATAACATCATATCCTCCAGCTTGAAGGTATTTTAAGTGGACAGTCAGTCAGAGTAGAGCTCGGTCTTATTTTAGTGGATGTGGAGAGTCGGTAAACCCTCAGACCGTTGATGAATGTGTGGTCAGACTGATGACAGAGTTTAGGGTTTCCTGAATAAATAGCACACATGATGCATCTATTGGAGCCTCATCTCTTCTGGTTTTATTACTTGTATTAGGGGCTGCATGTAAAACCATATCGCTTTTTTGGCATTTTGTCTCATCCATCAACTAGTTGTCAAATATCAAAAGCTGGCTGATTTTAGAACTCATTGTATTAGGTGATAGTGTTGTACAGCTGATTGTGTTTGGAGAACATTTTAAATATAAGAGCTCCTTTATTAAAAGAAAAAGTAAATTGATCTGAACTATAGCGCCTTTCTGGTCGTACGAGCACTCAAAATGATTTTATACTTTGAGTCAAATTCACCTATTCACACACTCATGCATGCACTAATGGCCGAGACCACTGTACAAAGTGACACATCATACTCAAATTCTTAGACATTCACACAATTTTAGGCTTCAGTATTTCCCCCAAGGATACTACGCCATACAGACTAAAAGAACTGGGGATTGAATCACTGATTTTCCGATAAGTGGACAACCCACTCTACTTTCTGAGCCACAGCTGCCCCAAAACAATGTGTTTTGTAGAACAAAATGTAAGTTGTCGAAAGCCATTGCCACACATAATATGTGCGCTCGTATCAAAACATTGTAAATACAATGCAATACCAAATCATGCTTGTTGCACTATGCAAGTCATTTTGGGTTTTACCACAATACATCTGTTTTAGCAGTTAACTGCGTACCAATGTCCTAATTTATCGGTAATTACTTCATGTGAATAAGTCTTGTCTAAATTAGCCCCCTAAATCACTCAGTGTCTTTAATTTTTGCAGCGAATCAAATAGATGAATAGAGCAATACAGCATTTACAACTATGAACTAGTACATTAACTCACCCACAGAAAATCAAGCCACTTGTCTATTTATTAGCAATAGTGGCGGCACAGAAAGGTTTGGCTTTGTGACATAACAGAAAAGAAACCCTGGTTCTCCAGTTTCAGGTGCTGGATGGCACACACATATGAGCTCTATATAACTTAATCTTAGTTCATATGAATACCGTAAAATCTTTCTGCTTTAGATTTCCTTAAGTTTTAAGGAGGAAGATCTAGTGATTTTAAGAGTATTATGTGATTGTCATGAATCATGTCTTCATGTGTGAAGTTCTTTGAGTCTTGATGGGAGGTGGGAGGTGCTGCGAACAAGATTATTTTGGGCTGCCAGGCCTTGGGAGTGCTGAGTGAGCAGGGGGTGGCCAAAAACAGCTCAGAGGGGTGAGGGTTGTGCAGCAGGACGGAGAGGGGGACAGAGTGTGAGAGGGATCACTGGAGCAGCAGCCAACATGACCAGTAAAGGTGAGAACATGGGCTTGAAGCGAAAAGAGGATAATTCGAGACAGCAGAGTCCACAAATGTTAACGATATTTAGGTATTTGATTACAATATGAGCTGACTGTTATCTGCTGCAGGTTGTTCTATTTCAGAGAGAAAAGCTTAAGATTTAGGCGTGAAGGGGTGAAAACAGCTCCTCATCTTTGGACTAGTGGTGAGAGTGCTGGACTATCAGGGGACTAAAGGTGGGAACTGAGCGGATTTCTCACTTCACTTTGATCATCTTACAAGCCGAGTCTCTGGAGACGGCAGCGTCCGTCAGCAGGAGGTGTGTTTGCTTTTCACTGATGAGCTGTTCAGATGTAGCAGGGTCGTTTCTGTATCAGTGGCCTTCATTTAAATTAGCGACAGCCATTCGAACAAGTATTAACTGCCCTGTTGTGGTATGCTTTTGGCAGATAAGTTGACTTTGCCAGCTGGGATCTCTTACATTTTAGTGTTTCCTCTTCAGGCTGAAGAGCTGGCACGAGCAGAGACACTTCATTCTGTAGTACTACAGTATGAGATTTCCTGCACACGTGATTAAGATGACATGAGCTGGGTCAAATTAAATGGAAGTTGATGTTAAAATGAGATCATGTCATGCTGTTTAGAAATAAAGTATACATGAGCAATGTGATTCACTTTCATATCGCTTAATTTGCTAGTTGTCACATCGATTGATTGGATTATTCGTTCCTTCATGTGTTCTCATATAAAAAGTGATGAATCTACTGGGTTTTGGGTTGCATTATTGTGGTATAATGTCCCAACTGATTGGAGATAATCACTACCAACTGGTTATTGAGTCATCACAGCTGCTGATACGACAGCTGCACATGAAGCACACTTAAATAACAAATAATGTTAGTAGAACAAGTTTAGTAGCTGTGAATTCTAAATGGCGATAAAAAGAAACAGGATGTCCGAATTTCTCTCTAAAGGCTGATTTATACTCCCTTGATGAACAAAGATATGTACATTACAAACATATGTACAACAACAGCCAACAGTGCCCACATACTTCCATGCATCCTTAATGTAAAGACATTTAGTAGATGGTAGTAGAGAGCAGAGTCAAAGTTTCTGACAATAACAAACGGTGATGTACCTTTTAATAGAGGTGATGTTGTAGACTTGATTTGTGAGGCTATTATATATATTGCGACAGGTGGACAGAGAAGTTTTATCACTATATTACAGATTTGTTCTGTCCTGCAATTTTTAAAATGTCTCTGTGATGTCCAACATTCATATTTTGCTTGAAATATGCTACACTGCCCCATAGTCTCCAGTTGTACAGCTCTGTTTTTTCCCTATCCATGAGCTTTTAGAAAACGTGCACAAATAAGGACAAACGTAGGACAGAAGGCTTCATCCATGTCCATATCTAACATAAATGAGTCTAAAAGGAGCAGTGTAAGAGATTTAGTGACATCCAGTGGTGAGGATTGCAAATTGCAACCAGCTGAAACTTCTCCTGTGTGACAAGCATGAACTTGTTTTTTTTCCCTAGGAGCTGAATTAAACGCAGAGGTCTCTTTTTCTCCAAAACACATCGGCTAGGTGATTACTATAAAGCACTTTCATGTTACAAATCAGTGCTTCTCCGAATCTGTTTGACTCATCGCAGACAAATTGCTAGCCCACCTGCACCTGCTCATGTGTGCTCACCTTCTCTCTCTGATAACTTAAGATCCTGCCATTCAAGAGGTTTTTACTGGGGCCCGAATTATCCTCTTCATCTGTGACCTAAGCTGGTTAAAACACTGAATAAAGCCTTTTTGCGTTAAAAAACTGTTAACTGTGGGGGCTGATGTGAAAACTGGAATGGCCTGTCTTTAGTTTGTCCATTCTGGGCTACTGTAAAAACATGGTGGACTTGATGGATAAGGTCCTGCCCCCTATGTAGATATGAACAGCTGATTTTAAGAAAACAAAAACACAGCAATTCTTTTTTTCAGGCAAATATACATTTAAGAAAAACATACTTATTATGTTATATTCCATTTCTGTATAATATATCCCCTTAAATCCTACACACTGGACCTTCAAGGGTCATAGATAGCACCAGTTTTTGATGTAGCTTGCTTGTTTGACTTTAAAAACATAGTATTTGCTTTGATGCTGAGAGTTAAATGAGAAGATTGTTACTATGTGTATAGGAGAGAGTGTTATCGATGTTCTTATTTAAGGCAGCAAATAAGCATATTCCCCAAAATGTTGAACTATTTCTTCAAAATAAACAACTTCAAGACTTTACAATATGCTCAACGATCTGTATTATTAAAAATGTTATGGCTCCTGTAGTGCTGATGCTTAGTTGCTCCACCACAGTGTGTTTAGAAAACCCTGGGTGAGTTAAGGATAAGTGCGTGAGTGTTTGTAGTTTTTCAATACAGTGGCCATGTTTTTAAATATAGAAGTGTCTTCCGTGTTTCCTTTTTTAGCATAAAGATTGTCCATAGATGCTGTCAGTATTCCAGTTTCTGTGTATTGTTCTGATTAAATTAGGCACCTACTGTGCTGAGCAACCCTGTCCCAGAGTGACAGCAGCACAAACAAACATGTTGGACAGGTGTCTTCCAGGGGCATCATGGGTATTAATATTGTGCAGTGATGCTTATAAATAACCCACCTGCTGTCAGTGCACTCTGTTCAAAGAGGCTTCCCTTTATTCTAATGCTGAGGCTTAGCATTTCACTGAATGACGAGCACAAACAGCCATGCCTGTCTGGCAATGTGGCACCACAAACCCTGAAATTACACAACATGGAATCACATTCATAAAGGTTATGCTATGAAAAGAGAAAAGTGTTGTCTTTAAAATTATGTATTTTGCTAATGTTGTCCACTCTTGTAAAGCACAACTCTATGGACGCTTCAGTATCCACGGCGGCTGTTGCCAGGTGACAAAGCGGGACACCAACAGGGTGTGGAGAAGCGGTTGCTGACGGCCTGATGTCTGTCAGCAGGTGCTGTGAAAGGCTGCATTTAAACTCTCTCCAAGCACTCGCTTCCCTCTTTCATCTGAGGTCTAAATTTAGCCAGAGCCAAAAGCCTGATGGGTCCTCGAAGTTGCTGTGTGTGTTCTCTCAAACTGGAGGCTGGAAATCCCTCTCTGCCTCTTGACGCCCCTCTCTTTTAACTCTCTGGCCTCTCCTCCCCTTCCTATCCTTATGTCACAATGACCGCATCTTCCACATTCTTCCTCTCCTTAGTTCTGTGAAAAATGAAAGATGGACTTGTTGGACCGTAGGGCTGTAGGCTGATTGATGTTGTTGTCAGTTCCTCTGAGTAAACCAGAAGGGATGCAGTAACTCACGATGATGTCAGCTGCATACAGCTAGAAAATATGTGCTTGAATTTTACATACCAACCACGTAAATAAGTTTCTAGACTGGTTAAGGGCCTTTGTCGCTGCAAAATCCCCGATTTTCACATACATTCAGGTTAAATCAATCTATTCTATGAGTCCAATGCCATCTCAGAAGCCACTTGTACATTTCCCCATTGGATTTTATGCCGCTGGGGATAGCTGAGGTCAGCGGCATTATGTTTTCAGGTCGTCCATCCGTCTGGTACATTCTTGTGATTGCGATATCTCAACAGCTCCTTGAAGGGATTTATTCAAATTTTGCACAAACTTTCACTTGGACTTAACGATGAGCTGATTAGAATTTGGTGTTTAAAGGTCAAGGTCACTGTGACCTCATCAGTTGCATTCTCAGAAACACAATACCTCATGAAAATCTAGAGGGAATTTCTTCAAATTTGGCACAAACATTCAAGTAGACTCAACGATAAGCTGATCAGAGTTTGGTGTTCCAAGGTCAAGGTCATTCTGACCTTGCATCCATCTCACCTTTTTGAACACATATCTGAAGATTGCCTCAAGGGAGGTTCTTCCAATTTGGCACAAACATTCACTTGAACTCAATAATGAACTGATTAGAATGTGTTGGTCGAAGGTCAAGGTCACGGTGACCTCATACAACATGTTTTTGGCCACAATTCAAGAACCTTGGGTGTCCACCTTGAAACTGTGCTGATTGTATAGATCTTCTGGGTTCCCAGGAGAAAGATTTGTGTAAAGCGTCCATGTTTGTACAGACATGGATGTAAACTGTAAGTGCAACTTGACTGCTGTACGGAGACGTGGTGGTATATCTAATTCTATTCTATATATTATTACTCCATCCTCTCCAGTGTATTCATCACTATCACTCTTTACATTTCTCACCTTCCTGTCTTAATGTTTCTCTTCTCTTCCCCTTCTTTTTCCTTCCTCCACTCTCCTCGTCTTTCAGTGATGGATCTGATCTACTGGAAGGACACGGAGCGAACAGGCATGATCCTAACAGGGTTAGTGGTCGGCCTGCTGTCCCTGTTCCAGCTCAGCATCATCACCGTGATCTCCACAGTCTCCCTGGCTGTCATGTGCTTTACCATCTCTGTGCGCATCTACTACCAAGTTCTCTACATCCTCAGCTGGGGCGATGGAGAACACCCCTTCAAGTAAGATCCTGATTTATTTTTTAAGAACAGTGGATGTTTCTCTCTCCTTTTCTTTGTTTTTCTCCAGCTTTTCCAACAAGAATGAAGAGAGTGGTCAAGATAGGGGAAAGAAAATGACACAACACACAGAGGCAGATTAGCCCCATTCAGTCACAGTGCATAAATGTTTGCCAAAACCAGTGCTTGAGTTTATTTGGCCAGGAGCCTCTACTCCAATTTTTCTTCCTTTGATTTCACAGATTTCCTGCCTTTTAAAATTCAACCTTTATTTTACTATGCTTACATCCCAATTATTAAATATTTTGTGGCTCCAATTATGGTTATTAATTGGTGGGCGTTCTATCAGCATGGTTATATTGAGGTTAAAACAGTTACATCATTGTAAAAAAAAAAAAAAAAAAAGGTTTGTTGTAATAGGTAAGTAAGTTCCAGGGTGAGTAAAAGTAATTGGATCACCTTAAGTGTGGATTTGATTTATCACCCATCCAACACAAAGACAACTTTTAATATTTATTGATTAGTAATATGCCTTCCTATGTATGATCAGACAGCAGTGTAGACTAAATACCCATATATATATATTTATATATTATATATTATAAAATTATAAAATTATAAAATTATAAAATATATTATATATTATATATTATAAAAGCCTGTTGTTCACAAAGCATATTGAAAAGCTTGGGCCTTTTGACCTCCGGACACTGAAAAGAGTGACAGGAGAAGATTTATATTGGGGCTTGAAGGATTGCAGCCAAAATGTATGAAGCACTGTTTTGTTATGCATCATTACTTGGTGATAATTTCCAGCTTCCTTTTTCATGCGTGTCATGTTTTCTTGTTGTTGCCTGGCTTTCTCTCAGGTCATACTTGGACCTGGACATCAGTTTCAGTGGCGAAGAGGCTGACCTTTATATGCAGAAAGCCATCGTCATGACTCTGTCTGCTGTCAACTCGCTGAAGGGACTCTTCTTTGTTGGTAACCTCCTGGAGTCCATCAAGGTGAGCTTAGCTAAGTAATGAAAGTGGGGGGGGGGGGGCTGTTCTGTCTCATAGTAACCCTCTTAATGACCTGTCCTCAAAGATTTGCTCCACCCTGTACTAGATGTCTCCTCCTCCTCATTAACCCAGACATCAGTCCGTCTCTACATTTTTTCATTTTGCTTCATCATCTGTCATCTTCCTCTCTCCATCATCCCAAGCGTCCTTCATTACTGGAGACAACGACATTGCCATGCCGACCGTCTCTCTCATTATAATGGCTCACAGCTGACAACTCTGCTCCTGAATTAGAGCAATATCTCTGATGGCAACTGTCAGCCCCAATGACATATTTTTGGTAAATCATGTGGAAAGCAATCGGTCCCTTTGGAAAAATCCTTTCAAATTAATTTGAATTAGTACTAAAGCATAAAAAAAGAAGCAGTCTGCCTCGTCTTTCTCATCTCTGCTTTTTATTCAGCTTGTGGGTATGCCTCTCCTGCTAGCAGAGCCAAAGCATTATGTTGATCAACATTACATGGAAATTGACCTGTCAGTATCACTTGTAATCATTCGAAGTATGTTGCCACAGTCTTTATTTATTCTAGACTTTTTAGTTTGTGTCAACAAAATGTGCAGTAAACATTTTTGCATATTTTTTAACAGTGCTTATATGACCCAGGGCCCTTTTTAAAAGATATATAGGGCATGGTCTTAAATAGGGTTGTCAAACGTACAACCCGCAGGCCAGAACTGGTCTGCCAAAGGCTCCAATGTGGCCCACTGGATCACTTCATGTAAAATGCTTTTTCCACCCTCACCAGAACACAAATCTCTGAAAAAAAACAATGAATACTTATTTTGGTCATATTTAGAGATATTGAATTTGATCTGGAAGGCAGGGGGTAACTTAAAGTGCTTCCCCAATAGCTTCCACTTTGATGTGGTGTCCTGATGCGAGCATTACCACACAGGAATGGATATCTATGGAAAAATGCACATGTAATGACAGTGAGTAGCAGACTTACTGACTGTGAAAAAACTGAGACATATTGTTGAAATTGCACAGATTTTTAAATGTTTTCAGAATGTTCTTCTTTACACTAAAGCAAAGGGGAAAATTTGGATGTGTTGTTATTTAGGGGTCATTATGCAATAGTTTGCTGGTCCAGCCCCTTGAGATTAAATTGGGCTGTATGTGGCCCATGAACTAAAATAAGTTTGACACCCCTGGTTTGAAGTGCATGACCTTAGTGCATTTACAGCATATCCAATTTGACTTTTGCTTGTAAAACGGCGCATAATGCGAGTGAAAATACTGCGCCATTCTGACTCACCAGGTTTTTGTTGGTCAGTGATGCAATTGCTTTCGGCTGCCTAAAAATAGCAATGTGCAAACAATTCCCATAGGCGCAAAAATGACCACACCTACATTTGCTATTTTTACATTGTGGCTGCTGGCCATGAAAATGACAACTGTGTTGATGTGAAACTAGCTGTGACAGTTGCACCGCGCTGTGTGTTGCTTTATCAGGAGTGAAAGACAGGGCCCTTTAAGGTAAAGTGAGATGGCTATTGGTCATAGCATAGCTTGTTCTACCTGTAGCTCCCTGCTTCCAGTAGTACGTGTGTTGAAGTCAACAAACTTAAATTAAACAAAAGCATCTGCCAAATAAATGTGTTGTCTTAATGCTAAACGTGATATGCAGTATGAATATTTGTACTAATATACACAAGCTATTTTCTTAGATTGCTCTATTTTATGGAGTAATTATATATTAAAAGAACATGGTAGGAGTATCAGAGGACACTATATTTTGAAAAAGAATTGTGCTGTTTGAAGTTAATTTTTTGTCCTTTTGATAATTAACTTACAATACAATTATATTATTTATTTATCTATTTTGAACAGTTTTTCAGTTGACAAGTAGTCAGGATCTTGCAAGAAAACATCAGCAGCACTTTGTGACCAGGCAGGCTTTACACATTTGCATTAAATGGTGAGTCAGTGTGAGTTGAGTTGTGTGTGTTGAGCTCCCCTAAATCCCAGGACCTCCCAGTCTCAACCCTGACCTGGCCGGTATGTGACATGACACACAGGAGGAGGTACGCAGAGATGCCTGGGTTAGGCTGGAGTCTGAGACAGGGGTGTCCCATATCAGGGCTACACTGGATCCCGTCCACAGTACAGTGACACCGAGAGATATAAGGGGAAACACAGAGACCCATATTGGGAGTCTCATACTTGAAACTCTTTCCTTTCTTCATCAGGGGGAAAATTATGTCAGAATGGATCATTTTGCAGGAAATGATGCCACACTGCTGCATGATTTAATCATTTCTGCAGACATGCACACATTGTTGATGACAGTTAAAGAAACTAACTCTCTTCTCTTTCTCTTGGTCTTAGTTCCTGGCTCTGATGTACCTTGTGACATACCTGGGAGACCTGTGCAATGGCCTTACTCTGCTCATCATCAGTAAGAAACAAATGTCACTGCTGGAAATACAGAATCTATTAACATAAAGTGTGGCTGTCATGTTAACTGCTCTGTGTTTCTCCTCCAGGTGTGATCGCTCTCTTTTCTCTGCCACTTTTCTACAGACAGCGCCAGGTAATTACTCTCTTAATTCACTTTTTACACTGTCACTTCGCTTCATATCCATTAACATGTATTTTCTGTTACTTCACAGGAGCAGGTGGATATGTTCATTGCAAAAATCCAGGCCAACATTGACAACGTCAAGGACACGTGAGTATGGCGCCACCATCTGGCACAATGTTACTATTAACACTGGTATTTTGCAGCTGAATCAGTAACATAGCTTGTATGGTAATGGTCTATCTGCGATTAAGATATGTGTGAACTTTTATGAAAATAACTTTGTGTCGTGTATGTATAAACTGTCACTATATTCTGAAAGAAGTCCATGAAACAACGACCATGGTGCAAAAAAACAGTCAAACTGTCAAACTAGGCAGCGCTGATCAAATACGAATCAAGATTCTGTTTCCGCATCACCTTTTTATCATCATAAATGTTTTCAAAAACATATTTTAGTGTTCTGTTCAGCTGTGAAATAAAAAAGTTTGTGACCCGGCCATCGTGTTGGCACTGGTCGACCAAAGAACCAAACACCATCCACCTGCTGGTCCAGGTTTCATATTTCTTTCACCTTCTCAATTCATATTTGATCAATGCTAACTAGCGTCACAGTTTGACAGCAGTTCACAAGCAGTGACATTATCGACAGCTGCGTATGAGAATCCTTAATTCTGATTGTTTTGGGGTTTTTTTATTCACATGCAGTAGAGCCATTAGAAGCTCTACAAGACAACAGAATAGATAGAGGAATATGGTTTTTTTTATCTGTCTGTATGATGTATGTAAATACAGAGAAGTAAATATAGCAAATATGAAAACCATTACTTTTTAAGGAAGCTATCAACTACAGCTTCAAGTGTACTGTTGGCTATTGGCTACTACCTGGTGGCATATTAAAATGCTCAGAGCCACCATAGTATCACTGGGTACTACAGACCCTAAATTTATTGACCTGCACAAGTCTCAACTACTCTGCTGTCTCTCATCCACAGCTTTCAAAGACTTGCCCATGGTGGTGGCCCTCCTCCTGACCCAACTCCTGGTGGTGCAAAACCCAAAACCCAGTAAAGACTGATGGCAAGAACTTGAAGAAAAGCTCCCAGAGTTGCCGGCTGTCACTCAGATGTCTTACCCAGCAGTCTGTGCTCCGAGCTCCAGAGAACAGAGCTCCAGAGACTTGGAAAGGGAAGGGAGGTTACTTAAACGGACAATGATGAGGCTCACGCATGGTACTTTATACTCTATATACTGTTTCTAAGTCATGGGGGTTGGAGGTTGGGGTTGGGTTTAAACTTAAGGTGAAATCAAGGTGTATGAATCCTGGATGAGACTCTCGCTGCTGACGTCGGAGATGGAAAGATTCAACGACACAGCTTGTTGAACTTGACCATCCATGGAAGTATTCCCTGTTTTTAATATGTACCAATGACTCAAGAAGTGTCTTAGATGGGTTAGATATGTAGTCCAAATTAAGGCACTAAGACCAGGAATGGGACGTTCCCACACTGACAGCTACTCACCTGAGGAAAAAGTGAGCTGTTAAGGTGAAAACCAGGGGTCATCATTACTCATGGCAGCATTAAACTGGCAATTAAAGATGCATGTGTCAGCACATGTACCTTTTCTGAATGCATATTCATCCTCATGACTGTGTCTGTGTATGTAAGTGTGAGTGAGTGTGCGCATGTGTGTGTGTGTGTGTTATTCCTGACATACAGCTTGCTGAAATGAAAATGTTACCTAAAAGCAATTAAAGTCACATTTCTTCTTTATTTTCCAAAACTGTCTGTTTCTTCTCATCCGCACAAACATTCACTTTCATTCACACGGGTATTTTATTTTATTTTATTTATTTTTTTTCTTGGTCATGTTTTCTCATGTCTTACATCACCAGGAAGTTGTAGCTTATTATTCAGAGAGATGGAGACTGATTCCTCCGTTACATGTTCAATAATTAAGATGTCTCATAAATGAAAGGAAATCACTTGATAGGAAGTTCCCATTGACGGAGCATCCGAAGTGCTGAAGGTGTCAGAGTTAATTAAAGGATCTGATGATACACGCCCCCTAAAGATTTCAGAAGGATATCTACTGTGAGGAATGTGATATCCGGTCTTGTGAAGGGATGCGAGAGTGAAATACAGCAGGTGCCTTTCTAACTGCAGGTAGTAGTGCATGATCTGATTCACAGTATTTAACGACAGCTTCCAGCGACCTCTCCTCCCATGACAAACCACTTCTCATCACCTCACCATTGCCTTCCTGAGAATGGTGTTTTGTACAATAATTGTGTGACGTGCACCATGACAAGGTATCTTATACAGAATTGTAAGTAGATCCATTTTAGGAATAATAAAATGATTCAGGATATTCTGCAGCTCCACATTTCCCTTTAGCAGTCTCTTGTAAAAGTCTCACCAGAATGTGTCTGTTTCAATGCCTTATTATTGCATTACTGTGCTGCAAAAGTGTTGTTATGTTGACAGACATGATCCATTAAACCAAAACATGATGGCCTGTTAGCCTTAGACATCATGTGCTGCTTAGTGTCGGACCTACAGTAGTTGCACACACATTGGCCTTCTGTAGCAGTTTTCTGTACAAATGGGTTTTTTTTGTCTTGGATCTTTTCAGCAAACAGAGTGGAGATAGCAGTGAAACTACTTTCCTTATCTGGCCATAAAAAAAGGTTAATTCACGGAGATTGTGCTTATCAAACTATATTAAAACAGGCTGATGTTGATCTGGTCAAACTCACTAATCGTTTTCGTAGAACCACGTCACTGAGTCTAGACTACCTGTTGCTTAGGTATTTGTATTAACTGTGTGAATGAATGATGAATAAATCCAAACAGGAAAGTAACTTTAGTTCATTTAAAATCAATCAGAATCGAGCATTACATACACTGTAGTAGTACACTAATTATTTTGTATTCTTGAAAATAACTAGATTTCAACCTTGGAAAAATAAATGCTGAGAAAATAAAAACAAGTGTTTAGTGTGACTTCTTCAAATAGATTTTCAATATGTTAACTAAACACAAATAACACTAATAAAGACCTTATCTAACCAGTGGAAATCACTATGCTGTTGTTGAATTTCCAACACAACAGTAAAGTGCCCTTTACATCTGCAGGTTGATATGTGGTTAATAAACTATTGATAGACCAGAAACTGTCAACAGATATTATGCCAGTTGCTAAATTGTTTTACAAATTATGGATGTTTCTGGAACTTGGTTCCCTGTTTGGTCCAGGGTTTCATAACTCAAGTTTGAAAGGGCACAGCTGGTATAAACTCAAAGAGACAGTTAAACCCCAAATCAAAAACATGTATTTCTCTTTTTACATGTTCTACTGTTTATCAGTCTAAATTGTTTTGGTGTGAGTTGCCGAGTGTTGGAGATGTCTGGCCTCTCTCAAATATTATGGAACTAGCTGTCACTCGGATTGTGAATGCAGGACACGTAATGTCAATATAACATCCTACAAAGAAATGGACTAAAAACAACAGAAATAATAAAAGCAATTAAACCCCAAATAAAGGGAAATAAAAAAACATCCATTTAAAAGGTAACATAGATTTAAAAAAAGACAAAATAAAAAGACATATTTTTAATTCTTTGTGCCATCTAGTTCATCTACATTCCAGAGAAGGCAGACATCTCTACGGCCGATATCTCCAACACTCTACAGCTCACACTAAAACAATCTAAACCTGATAAATAGCACCACAGATAACAGAAAATAATTTGTATATTTGAAACTGTGGCTTTTGGGACCCGTGATATGCTTAATATCCCCTGTGAGCATTCAGACATGTCAGTGTCCTTTTGCTCCTGTACCCAACCACAAGGAGGCGACACAAGTCAAGACAACTTTCATTCTAGTTTTCTAGGAGTCCAAAAAATGTCACAAGTTTGGGAATAGGAAACAGGATCACCTCAGCCACTGGACAGTTTTAAAAAACTACCCAATCAGAAGGACAGTTTTGTTTGAATGTGTTTTTGCAAAGCTCCCTTCATTTAACTATATTTTTGATCTTGTGCTGTGCATTCTCCAGCAGCTATAGTTTGTGACTGCTCGTTGTTCTCTGCAGGCTCAACTGGCTACAAATTAAAGTAGGTCAGGCAGTGACTCTGAGTGGGTTTGAAATTTCAGTGCTTTATGTGTCATGTTCAAAATGGACATCAAGGTTGTCCTCTCCTCAATGGTGGGGACAAGTCTGGACTTGCCTGCACAGGTTCAAACTCACTGAGCTCCAGGCAGCTTCAAGACTTATTTGGCACCAGAAATTGACACAGTTTGTGGTGCTGTGAAATATAGATCAACTGATCAACCATTTAAAACCTGGGCAAACTGTCCTAATTTATAAAAAATTTAAAAAAAACAAACAAAAAAAACAAAACAAAACATGGGAAGGCCATGAGTAACGTAAGAAGTAATGACTCAAAAAATGAGCAAGAAATTAGTTTTTGAAATAAAAACAAAACAGAAATCAAGAAAATTAACAAAAAATTAGCACAAAAACCAAATCCAAGTTTTAAAAAAAGCAAAAACAAACAAACAAAAAACACAACAAAACAAAAAAAAAGAACATAACAAAAAACGGGAAAGTAATAAATAAATAAAGCAAGGAAATGACCTGAAAAACTTCTTAAAAACTAAAATAATACTGTAAAATAGTTTTTGTTTTTGTTTTTAAAATATATGTATAATAATAATTATAAATATATAGTTACATTTTCCTTTGCTTTATAAAAATAATCTTCTAAATTCTTTTTTTTTTTTTCAATATGCAGGACATTTTTTGCCAAGTTGCTTATTGTCTTTTCCCCATATTTTTGAGAGAAATTGCACAAATTTGGAGTTCAAAGGATCAATGACTTGTGAAAGGCATCTGAAAGCAGCACAAAAGTGACGACGCTCCAGGTTTGAAAGGGTTAAAATAAGTAAAACAAAAGTGAGAAAAAATAGTGCAGCATGAGTTATCATATATATATATATATATATGATAACTCTACTGTAGCCATGTCTCATGTATATATATATCTATGATAACTCACACTGCACTATTTTTTCTGCACTTCAACCTGTCTGTTCAGCCGTTCAGCCTCCGCTGGGAGGGTGAGTTGTGTGGGATTAGTCAAATCGATCCGAAGATATATCGCTTTAGACCCGCCCTCGCATTGTAAACTGCAGGCTTCAGTCCTGATGCTGATCTGTTATAGTAGATTTGGCAGCGCGCAGGACAGGAGGAGAGACTTTACGCACGACTCGCGACTACAAGCACACGCCAAAGAGAAGAGAAGGAGTCCTGTTCTCATGGTGGGTCCCTCATCTGCCCTTCGAGGAGAGCGCGGTGAAGTGCTGGTTGATTGAATGTCACCTCCAGTCACCATGGATTACGGACGGACCATGGCCCCTCCGGTGCCCCCGCACAACCCCAAACAGACCCGGCCAGGGCAGGCGCAGGAGCGGCTGCTGAAGTGCGTGCTGCTCGGGGACGGAGCGGTGGGCAAAACCAGCCTGGTGGTCAGCTACACTACGAATGGCTACCCAACCAAATACGTACCTACTGCATTTGATGATTTCTCAGGTAAAATAAAAATGTTGCTGTTATTATTATTTTTTTTTTGTATAGCCTGTTTAATACGTAAAGTGTCCAAAGAAGGGAGTAGCTCCCGTCCTTTCACTGGATTTAGAGGTTAGCATAGACCTTGTTAGACCAGAAAGATAATATATGGTTGGATAACTGAAGTCCAGCGACAATAAGTGCAGTAAGATTTGAGCTTTGAGTCAAATTGAGACGCATTTATTGAATGAAACGCTGATGTCATTTCTTTCACTTAAACATTAGTTAATTATTTGCACCTGCCTGCCTAACTCACTCATTTTCACTTGTCTGGTCAATCAGCTTTGAGAGCACCCATTCTCCATATTCTCCCGTCATTATGATAGATGTGTTTCCTATAATCTGCCTCCCAAATTAGTGTTAATGCACATGAGTTATCCTCCCTGATGCAGCCAGGTCTCCATTTGCCAAAGATTTCCGCACAGTCTCACTTGTCCCAGCAAGCTTTGTTTACTGTAAAATAAGAGGAGAGAACAAAAATCTTTCAAAGGGAAAACTTTCTTTAAACTGATCAGTGTTAGTATGAAAAACTACACCTGTGACCTATTGATCACCTTCATGATCACAGATCAGGATGGTTGCACCATTTTCTTTAGAAATGCCAAAAACTGTACGTAAAGTTGTCCATATTTAATACAAGAGTATAAACTGGTAGTATCTTAAAAAAAAACCCAACATCTATGCTTATCTGGAATGAAAGAATGAATACTTGACAATGTACCCTGTAAACATAAACTTTTGTAATTAGTCTTAGTCTGACAAGCGGTAAAACTAGCAACTTGGCCAATGCACATCCAATAAAACACTCTTTAGGAACAACCCCCCCCCCCCCAAACTCCCAAGACGAGTGTTGGCTCAACCCTCCCGTCCAGCAAACAGAGCGTCTCTGGTTCAGGGGTTTTGGATTGCACAACTCCACCTATTGTTGTCGGCCTTGACCCTGCGAGCCCTCTCTTCTATACTGGAATGGGCACATCTGTTGCAGTGGCTCAGAGGCAGAGATTGTCTTTCGCCTCGGCCTGACAGAGAGCGATTGTGCAGTTGGAGGAGCCCTCATTGGTGATGTCATTTCTCGGTGCACTGGTATCAGAGCGTCCTCTTGAGAGCTGACTTTTGAGCAGTTACGCAATGCCACAGGTGGCAGAGACGCTGGGGAGAGAGGGGACGATAAGAGGGAATTTTGGTCCTGAAAATCAAAGGAGTATCATATGTCAGGGATTAAGAAATGATTACACAATGGCAGCTCCCTCTTACTCTCCTTTCTTTCTCCCCTCCCGCGCTTTCTCCTTGCTTTTGTAAGGCTGTGATGCCTGTCCTACATGAATAGTTCCAGCAAGCCCTTTGATCAGGTGGTATGACCGACCACACACTCCAGGCGTATTGTAAATGTTTCCATGTGCCTGCCGCTCTGCATTGTGTTCCCTCTCCTGAAAAGAATAAACGACCTTATAATGAAACTTTAACATGACTCATCCACTTTTCCAATCTGCAAATGAGGCTTGTTCAGAGAGTCACTGAACAAACCTCCTATTAGACAACCTGGGAATGGCCTCTGTCAAAACAGAACAGAGAACAAAGCTCACAGAGTGGTCCGAGTGACAGTAAAGTGTTATGGTCCTAACAGTAACTGGCAGAGTGGGTGGGCAAGGTAGAGCAGGCCGCCTGTGAGCGGGAAGAGCTGAGCAGGGGGTCTTTGTGTTTTTAACTGGCAGGCTTTTGTTTACTCCAGAAAATATTGTGGTAGGTGGCACAGTGTGTGTGTGTGTGTGTGTGTCTGTGTGTGTGCATGCGTCAACTTCTGAAATGTCAGATGGGGGCTTTCTTCTATCCTACACTGACTGAACGTCATGTTGACAGCTGTGACTTATTATCTCTGTTTCTGTGTCCACAGCTGTGGTTCAGGTGGATGGAAACCCAGTGAGACTACAGTTGTGTGACACTGCAGGACAGGTGAGTTTTTTTAATGAGCTAACACATGTTGCATCACATATTAGGCGCCCTATCCATATCACCATGTACACTGCTGATGTCACAATGATGGGATTTCTAACTTCGATGTAACACCTTGAAAAATATCGATATCCAATGCCATTTTCAATGCAACAGGGAAAAATGATCATTGAGGGCATACAAGTTAAATATTAAAGCTTTAACATCACAACAACAGCTTTTCTTTCTTGGTTATTTGCAGATAACAGCAGATTAACTGTCGGACACATAAACAAGAAGAGGGAGTAAGAAAACTGAGCTAGTATCAGTGTATCGATACTATGGAAAATTTGTACTGAAGCTGTAATCAGAGGCTTATTCGAAGAGAGTAACTGAGCAAACCCTCCATTAGACAACTCTAGAATGGCCTTTGTCAAAACAGAAAACAACGCTCACAGAGTGGTCCAGGCGACAGAATTGATGTGTATTAATAAATCAATATTTTTGACAACATCAATCTCAAAATGCCTCTCAGCCTTTGGTGCATTCAAATGTCCTGTCTTAGCTATGTTAGTGACATGACTCTGTGGATGGTAATGTCAGCGAGTTGGTCTTACTACTGCTTTTCTCCAAACTGAAATATCTCAACTATTGCATGGATTAAAATACAATTTTGTAGAGACATTCATGGCCCCCAAAGGATTAAGCATGGTGACTTCTGTGATCCCCGACTTTTCATTTAGCTTCATCAGATCAAAATTTAAATTTGTGCAATACTTTGGACAAATCAGCCCATCTGCCTTAGTCGTGCTTTTGTAGCAAAGTAGCAAATGCTTGCATGCTAACTCAACAAAATCTGAGACATGAAAAAATATTGGCATAGTCATTTTTGGACTGTTGGCGTGATAAACTTGAGCAATAAGTCAGGACAAGTTGTGGTTTATAGTGATTTTAGAAAAGCTAAGGTGTGTTTTAAGGCATGACGCAGAGCGGAGGACACAGTGGGTTCCCCGTAGGCTTTCTTTGTTCTTTTTGCAGCAAATTTGCGGTTTCTTGTGCATTCATTGAATCACAGTGTTGCATATTTCTGACTGTTCTCATTCTGGCAGATTCGGTCTTCAGTTGGTGGCTGACCTCTTTAGCTCTGCGTCCCATATGACCATAAGTGACTAATTGGCATAGTAATATTTAAATCATAATGTGGTCAAAGCTGTGTGTTTTTAATGCACTTTACAACAGCTTCAACATGGCTCATTCAGTCATAGATAGATAGAGAGATAGATAGAGATAGATAGATAGATAGATAGATAGATACTTATTTATACTTACTTATACTTAATAATAATCACAGGGGAAATTCCGACAGTCAGTCAGCTGCTCACTTTCCATTCAAGGGAACAATAAAAACACAATAAAAGCACACCAACAAACATAATAAAACTATAATAAAATACATAATAAATACACCTGCATAATCAAGGACTGGTATTATCTGTTTTATAATGAGCCATTTGACCACCACACCTTGAGGTCCAGGACTTTTTGAGGGTCATTGCCACGATTAGTGGATATTTGATAGATTAAACAAAGACGTGACTAATTAAATTAAAAAAAAAAATCCAGTAGTTTGATTAGTTGTAGACATGCCATTTTTGTGCTGTGTCCATGTTGCTTTTACTTCACATTGGCCTCTTGCATACTATCTCAGGTAGCTTATCTGTGCACCATTGCCAAAATTCCTGTGCTGTCAGTCTTCATCTGGAATGAAAACAACATTGCTCCATAGGATAGATATAGCTTTATGGTGGAGCAGTGATAGGGTGCTGAAGAAGGGGGGAAAGCCTGCAGATTAAAAAAAAGATAAATCTCTCTCTCTCTCTGTCTTTCCGCTGTTAAGGGCACAGTGGTACAGGGAGCTTGCCAAGCAAAAGTTATTGACTCATTATTATGTTGATACTTGGAAGGAACAGGTTGTGAAAGAGTGTTTTTATATCCCTGGAGCATGGGTGGTTGTTTCATAATCCTACTCAAAAGAACCCTGCCCTGGGAGCAGCATATTTGTCATTCAAAAACGCTGCAAGGGCACTGCCAGTCCTAAACACGATCAAAGACGACTTTGCTGTAATGTGGAACAAGTCATTTGAACAAGCCCCTAATACATGTAAAAACTCACAGCATGTTGCAAGCTGCACACAGCGTTAAAACTGCTCACACACGCAAACACAGACTCACACACGCAGACAAGCTTGGGCAAATATGGGCAGATAAAAGTCGGCAAACACTTACTGCACTTATGCAATTTCATAAGAGGGGAGCTTCTGCCAGAAACAGGTTGGGGTGTGCCAAAAAGCAGAGACAACAGAGAGAGAGGTAGACACAGAGAGAGCCCAGACAGAAAGGCAGAAATGGTCTAGAGAAAAATGATAACAGCTGTTGCCAGAACTGATAAACAAAGTTGCTCCTTACTCAGAGATGTTGATGTGTGTATGTTCTGCAGATGGACCTACGTCATCAGATAGAAAGCACAGCCAAAGTGTGTGTGGGAAACTCACGAGTTGATAAGTGTCCACTGCAGTTGTCTAGCTTCGTGTTAACTGTTTAAGTTACAGATTGTGTGCGCAGTCAGTTTTTAAAATCGGAGGAGTCGTCACAGAGCTTTGTTTAAGCAAAGAGGAATGAGGAGATAAGTGCTGGGAAGGAGAGGGTTAAGGGAAAGAAGGAAAGATTTATGTCAACTTTCCGCCAACCTTAATCTGTGTACTCAAGGGTGTGGGAGGCCCTTGATAGTCAAAGCTGTGTGTCGCCAAAGTGTTAATTTCAGAGATTCACCGTAGATGTAAAAATGAGTGGGCAGGGCTGTGTAGGCCTATACTGTATATTAGCGCAATGTAAACATTATTTAGACTTTTTTTTTGTTAAACGGTTACTGGCACCATTCCCTTGTTATTCTCTTGTTATATTATAGTACTTAAGTGTTTACCAGTAAAGCAAAAACTGAAAGGGCATTAGTGTATGGTCAATCTAGGTGAGATGTTAAATAATGAGAATATCTTATATAAACTAATATAAAACTGCATTGGTAGGTCATCAGTTGTTTTTTAAAGATGTTGACAGAGTTTGCAAATCTTTGTAACTGAGCGGACATAGTTGCCAAAAGCAGTTTCCTCACTTATTTTGTGGACTACTTTAGGGACAGTTACCAGCAAATAAATACCAAAATACCAGACAAATACCAGCATCAGAGGACCTAAGGGTGCTTTGAGCTTTACACTGGAGATAAAAAGTCAGAAATGAAGTTGTCTTGTCAACATTTTCAGTAGGGCAGTGATGAGGGCATTATGATAGTCCAGCCTGGTAGTAATGAAAGCATGAATCAATTTATGGGCATCCTGCTTCGTTAGGAACGGCCTTACTTTGTCAACATTTCTCAGGCGAAGAATGCTGTCTTGGTCCCTTTGCAAATATGAGATTTAGTTAGATTTAAGAATGATACAAGGACTTCTGATTTGGTCTGATGAGCCAAGTTCCCGAGCCTGTCACAAAGTTTCTCCTGTTGTTTTAACAGATTTTCACTCATCCATTGTTTTAATGAGGCCAAGCAGGTAGTCAGAAATGATAGACCATGTAGGTTCATTAGCTCAACTGGAATGTATAACTGTGTGTCATCTGCATAGCTGTGGATGTTTATATTGAATTTATTGATGATATAACATAGAAGCATGTAGAAGACAAAATTGCAGGGGACCAATGTCCTGTACGTAACCCTGGAGAGAGATAGTTGACTGGCGAGTCACATTAAATGCCAACATTTTTGGTTGGTGGTTTAGTTCAACAACCAACTTCAGCGTTGGCATTTGACACCCTGGGAATAAGACTCATCAATTGACTATCCCTTTCCGCAGTCAGTGAAAATACTTCATTGCAAAGTAACTATTTCTAGCCAAATGGAATGATTCATTTCTGTTTCTGTCTCTCTTAGGATGAGTTCGACAAACTCCGCCACTTCTGCTACAGTCGGACTGACGCCTTGCTGCTCTGCTTCAGTGTGGTCAGCCCTGCCTCCTTTCAAAATGTCTGGGAGAAGTGGGTTCCTGAAATCCGCCGCCGCTGCCCCCTCACTCCCATCCTCCTTGTTGGCACGCAGTGCGACCTGCGGCAGGACGTCAAAGTGCTGATCGAGCTGGCAAGGCGGAGGGAGAGGCCTGTGCTGGAAGAGGACGCCAGGGCGCTGTCAGAAAAAATTGGAGCAGTGACGTACATTGAGTGCTCAGCGCTGACGCAAAAGAATCTGAAGGAGGTGTTTGATGCGGCCATTGCTGTCGGGCTGAGGCAGTCTGACAGGAGAGCGAGGCGGGAAAGGAAAGTCCGCAGCACAGCGGATAAGATGAAGATGCTCTCAAAGTCCTGGTGGAAGAAGTATGTGTGTGTCCAGTAGGGAGGGAGGAGACCATTTTTGTGTGACTGATGATAAAACTGAAACTCCTGACTTGTTGGAGGGGACTGAGTTTGATGTAAGGACTATTTTTACGTTCACCTGGACAACCCCAGATGTGTTGGCCAGAATGACATTAATTCAATGGAGCAAAACTCAACAGAGGCAGAGTGTGCCTGCCTGAGCTGTGGAGTCATTGCAGAAAACATCTCTTTGTTGATGCCTAAAAGACAGAGAGCATGAGGCTGTGACCACTGTTTGCTCCTCAGAGCCAGTCTGGACTGTTAGAAATGACTGTGACCAGCATTTGACCAAAAATAATGAGGCTAATAAAATTTATGGTACATGGACTGTGAGTCATACTGGACGTGTTCATAGGAAATGCAAGCCAATATGGAGGGGAGGTGTTCAGATGGTGATGTTATGTACTAAAAGTGTATTCCTATGTGTTTGATTTGATGGCCTTTTTTTTTTTAACAAAGTATATCAATTTATATGTTCTACACTGTAATTCAGCCCCTGACACTTCTGATAGATTTATTTCACTGAAATCTGAACATGAAGTTAACATATACCAGCAATCAAAGATGTAATCTACTGTTGCGAGTCCTGCACCTTGTTACTTAAATCAGAAGCAAATCCCCTGAGTCAGATGTGTAACTGACTGCATTTATTTTAAATTATTCCCTTATGGATTACAATCAAATGTAAATGAGTATAATCTCTTATTAAATCTATGAGTTTTGGAGAGTGTTGTAGTCCAGCCATTCAGTTCTGTATAAACAGTGAGCTTGTGCAGGGATTTCTCTACCCCAGCTTGTGTCTGTGCCACATTTCAAAGTGTTAATACAGCTGTCACACTGTTAGTCGACCACACAGTTAGAGGTCTGTAAGCTTGTCACAAAAATACACCTGCTACTGTAGCTTGATGCCACCAAACACTAACAGAGTTACCTAAATGCCCAATTATGTCAGAGTTGTTTCAGGAACTTTACTTACAAGGTTTCAGCAATAATTTGGGTGGTGCCACTGTACATTGCACTTATCACACACAGTCCAAACACATCACTGAAGTCTTGCCATGCAATGGCCTTTGGAGCATTGGTGTGGATTAGATATAGAGCAGGTAAATGGCATCTGTGGTGCTGGAGATGTACTCAGTGTTGCTGAAATAGAAGCAGCTGATCTACATGTTCCCTGCACTACTCACTGGTTTAGATTATCTTTCATCGTCATTGCAGTCAGGGCCTTAAACAGATTATTATCCGTCTTTGTCGGTCGGTATATTGGAGCTCTCTCCTCTTTTAAAACTATACAGGAATTGAGGTGAAATCACCAAAGAGACTGATTCTATGCTTGCTTCTTATTTTTCAGAAGCTCTATTTATCTGTTCCCTCTGGGCCAATAACTGATCAGCAGCACTACAGAACAGATGTATGAAATATCGTATGTCATTATGTATGTTACATAGTAATCATTTATGATGTTTGTAATGTCATCAGGATGAATCTGTGTGTAAGTGACTCAGTCATTGGCTGTGCTGTCCAACTCTAAATGGTACTTAACAGTATGAGTGTTTCAGTTGGTGTCTGATTTTTTGGCATGAGAGCCTTTTATTGAGTTGTATGAGCGGAGCAAAATAAAATGTGAAATATTTAACCTGTTTTTACTGTAGTCTGTTCCGTGGAGGTATGCTATCTCGACTGTCACACTGAAGAGAAAATTATGTGACGATAAGGGTGGAGCATTGTCTGTTACATGCTTGCTTTCTGAGGTCAAATGTTAGGAGAGTATGAGTAAGTGTTAAGACAGACGGTATATGTTCTGTATTTAATTCAGAAAGAGAGAGGGAAAATAGAGAGAACTTGTCAACACTGATGTTTCCAACCGAAATGGAGGTTAGTTGGCTATCGCCATAACTTTACCTGCAACCTAACAAAACGTTTTCAAGTCTTGAAGGTCTAGTGTGTAGGATTTAAGTGTGTCTATTGGCAGAAATGATATATAACAATCATAACTATGTTTTTATTGGTTTATATTCACCCAAAACTAAGAATCGTTGTCTTCTTTACCTTAGAATAAGCTGTTTATATCTACATACTGAGTGGGTCCTTTTCCACTGAGTATGCAATATTGACTCCCAACCCAGACAGTCTGACGGGGCAGTCTAGCAGCAGCACCATACAAAACCCTAACTCATTTAGTCTAATGAATCTGTTCATTTAAACTGAGGATTTTTTATTTCTTTGGGGTGATGAAGTCATAAAGTATGACGATAGACGTTTAAAGTTTCATTCTGAACCTGAATAGAAGCTTTAAATGTAAAAAAAAAAAAAGACATTGAGTAAAGCCCTTTAAATTCCTCATTCGTCATTCTCACTATTTTTGTTGTTTGAATATCTATTACTCATTATTATACCCTATATTGCTAATTTATATTACCCCATAATGCAATGTAAAAAGTGATGCACAACTGAAGGCCATTAACCAGCAGCTAACTACCAACATGCATTGCTAAGACAGAAAAAAAAAGATATACAAAGAGACAAGTACTAGATGAGTAATGGCCTGAGACGTTTGTTTGTCTGTTTGTTTAATTTTGCCTCGTAAGTCACTACATAGTCCCTTGCATAGGCTACATAATGTCCTAAAGAGGAGGTAGTGACGATGTGAACCACAATCTCTAAAATTAACTTAAAACTACCAAAGTTCCAAAGTTGGAAAAGGGTTAACTTCAAAGATTTAACCTCAGAGGTTTCGTGGGCACCAAGACTTCTAACTATGCGGGATCAGATGATTATAATTGCCTGAAATAGGCTTTTCCTCCTATTCATAGCTTCGTGTCTGCACCACAGTGTACAACAATGGGCAGAGAAAGACAGCGAGGTAGGTATCTTGTACTCATTTAGAAGCGCTAATGATAGGGTAGGCAGCTAAAAGAGAGTTTGTGTTGTCTGGCAGACTGCAGATGAGTATGTTGTCCAGCCTCAGAGTGGGTGAAACTGAGGCAGAAGTGGTGCCAAGTGGTCTAATTATGATTGTCAGGATGGCTCCACTTTGCACCAATATTTTAGCAGCAAACCTCATTGTTGTGTCCCAGCGAGGCAGCCATCTTGTGAAACGTCCTGTGATTTAGCATCGTGGCTCATTACAGTAATTTCTACCTGTCTGCTAGAAGTGCAAGTTATTGTCTGTGGTGGGAATATTGAACTGTCAATCATGAAACCAACAGATACAGATCACATAAGGAGTGAGGTCTACACATCTCTTGAACTTCACGCGTAGACTGATAGATTGTGTATCCATGTGTGAGACTGCTTAATCCAAATCCCAAACTGTCCCTGAGGTAGAAAAGAGAATAAATACTCCTCTTCAAAAAACAAGAGAGTTCAGTGTTAAGCAAACATGTGCGGGGGTATTTGTGTAACCATATGTAAACGTAAAACATGTCGACGAGCCAACATCACCAAACCCCTAAAGACTATGGAAAAGACAAAATATTATCATTCAGTGGATATGTATCTATATGCACTGGAGCCGTTTCATGGTCACAGGCTCACAAGGGGAAAATCTTGGCTCAAGTTGATGGCTCTCACGGTGGGTTTAGTCCAACAAAGCTGCTCAGTTTCTCTCATAGTGTAGCTGGAGTATCTGTCGTCACTTTAAAGAGGATAACTACAACTGCTTATGGGAACAGGACCACAGCCTGGACTGTTGAAATACTGAGGTTATGAGTCCAAATTCCTCAAGCATAGACAAGTTTTCGAATATAGGTAGCAACTAATATCAGTCTGTGATAAAGATGGCTATCCCGAGCTTTACATCTGTCCCATGGACGATATTTTGATCAACATTTGAATCAGATCAGCTCTGAAATCTGGATTTCTTGTAAGAAGGCCATGATATGCTGCTGGTTATGGTTGCTTAGCAACTTCAGATACAACTTGCCTCTGTGCACATAGAATGGCTTAGTATGTCCCAATTGTATGCATACTGCATGCAACAGTATATATTTTGTAAGGGCAGTTGCATTATGTACTAAAAGTAAAAAGAAAAAGTGTGCGATTCGGAACGCAGAACTACATTTTCCTGACAGTTGAAGATTTAGTATCTGTCCTGACCCTGAAGTATCAATTTCCTTATTCTAACCACCTTGGCAAGAAAGCAAATAAGTATATATTTTTTAAATTTGAACTTTTCACTTTTAGATACTGAATCAGCCTGAAATAAAACCAACCTGTGGTAATATGATTGTAATCCCAGAATGTTAACTCTAAAGCTATGTCACTGAAACCTCCCAGATTTCCAGAATTGTTACGAAGTTTTTGCTGGTAGCTTCGGCCCTGGATGGAAATTGTTGTTAATAAGTGAATGCTGGGTGAGTAAATGGGTGTTAAAATGGTGACCCAGTCAGCTGTAGCCTGTTTCAGCTGTAAAAACTCAGATGGTCATTGAACCTTTTCGTCCTGTAAACCCAATTCCTTACATAACTTCTGAGAATCATTTAGGTAAGACGTGAACTCTGACTCCACATGAAAGAGCAGCTCTGTAATCAGTTTTGATGTCTTAAAGTTGCTGAAGGATTTCTCCGGCACCCCTCAGATAATTGCCAGCATAATGACTGCAGCTCAGCCCATGGGGCGGGATTACTGCGAGACATTAACGATGTTGATCAGGTCTTTGGGGTGGGAAGGGATCCAGCTAGTAGACTGTGGTCCACTTTGTACATTGTCTTTAGGATTAAGTGTTGCCCAAGCTCTTGTAATGCGATGCAATATGTCTGGGGTCCTGATTAGAAGACACCCACACATAGACTTAACTAACAATTGAGTAAACGTCATTATTCTTGAGAAAAATCTGCTTTCAGAGCATGTGTAAGACGTCATTCTTTCTCCTGTAACAAGTTACCTCAGTGACCTGCTCTCTTGTTCTCATCTGTTCACTCTAAACGTTTGAGTCCCAGGTCTCTTTGTAACTGTGACATACACTTTTACAGAAAGGGTGAGGATTATGTAAAGGTTCAGAGGCCTTGAAATGTATGGAACCCCAAAATATTCAACAAAATGAATAAAAAAAGACATTATAAAATAAATAATCATATGAATAAATATGGTGGTGCAATAAACATAAGTGAACTGATATAGTCATTCAAATGTAACTATGACATTTTCACACGAACTCAATTTTATTTAATTATTATTTCATCTCAAAGTGCCCTTTTCTGCAAAAGTCTGACATTCCCTACTTTCACTATCACATGACCTGACCCAACATCCACACACCTGTTTCCACTTCCCTCATCGGCCCTACCTGACCCTCCCTGCTCACCTGCATCTCATTACCTCATCAGCCTCTCATGTGGAAAACTTCAGTGCTGGTAAAATGTTCCCTGCTCCTGCATGTATCCCGAAAGCTTTCAGATGCACCACTATTCATTTACAAAAGATATTCACATCGTATTTACTCAAAGGTGTCCAAAACATTTAAGATTTTGGTGGGTTTTTTTGTTTGTTTTTTTCCCCTTTTTCCAGACTTTGTGAGCCGTTTAAAAGAAGTGGACCCAGCCACTGTGACATTTGTGGACTATCATTTTGAAGCCTCAAGTTTGGCATTTTTACCATTGCCATCTTGTTTGTTTTTTGGGGGGTTTTTTTGAGCCAGAAGTGACCATACTTGGAAGAGATAGTGGAGCTGTCAAGCAGTGAGGGTTGGTTCTGACTGAGAACCAGAGGACATCGTGCGATGGTAGCAACTCCTCAATCCGAAGGTAACCACACAGTAACACACATAATGCTTTATCATATATTTAACTAAAAATGGGACCATAATTTCCAGAAGGATCATCATACTGTACTGAAGAGAACTAACTCGTGACTAGTGACTGAGATCATAAACTCGTTGGGAAAATGTTTACTAAGGTAATAAATCAAATGAGAAGGTTATAAACGTCTATACGGTCTATGTTTACAGCCGAATCGCCCCCTTCTGGCCGTCAGAAAGAATGCAGATTTAAGGCGCTAGCTCATTAGCTTCGCTTTTCAGATCTAGAAGTAACTCATTGGTCTTGTTGTTTTGATTTGAAACTCTTGAATTAATATTTTCTATTAACAATTAGTAAAATGACTGTGTATAATGTGAAAGAGGTCTCTCACAGTGGCAAACCCACAGAGAATTATCAACAGACTGTAGTTTCCATCAGCTCTGCAAAGCATATTGGCATCCTTCAGTTCATTGTTTTGGTTTTACAGCCAATAACTTTACTGTTTTGGTTGACAATCCCTCTCAGTTATGGAAAGAGTAGTCTCACATAGCCAGACCTACCCCCACACGTCATTTTGGTGATGTGGCAGCTAAGGGGAAAAAAAGCTCTGGGTTGTTTGTATTTATTTAAACCAATCACAATTGTTTTTTTGCCCTTGCAAAATAGTGTTGAGAATGCAAGGAAAGGAGAATTCCATCTAAAATAGGTGACCAATAGCAGTTTTAAAGTACAGGGTACATTATGTGAGTTAGACTGGAAAGAGACACCGAGTTGCAAAAAGCTAAGTGGACTGAAAATGAAACAAAAATGCAGATTCTTAGCTTCCTGTTAGAGCTGTATTTACATACAACACCTTTATCTGAAAGTACTATTAGTAGGCCAGATGCCCCTTTTACATAGACCTCAGATGGGCATTGTTACTACTTATGTTGTGGTTCAAGGGTGAGACAACTTTTTTGCCCTGAACTGGCAGTGTTAAAGGGGCTTCAGTCATCAGACTATATACAGTGTAAAGACAGTACATGATGTAAGTCTGGGGCCACAGGTTAATGTCTTTGTCATATTTATAATCCATCAACAAAAAAAATGTTGACTCATACGAGACATGAATCACTTTTTGCATTCTTAAATATATCTAGTGGTAGTCTTGTGTTACGGCAATGTCAGACAAGTACTTCCCACAGTGCTGTTGTACTTCACTGTCCTCACCACCTGTACTGTACTGCACCAGCTGTGTGACATACAGAACTCCTACCATTAGACTAATGCACAGTAAAAGGCAGAGCAAAGACTACAGGTCTAATGGTAATTAATATTAATAGAATTTGCTGTATGAATAGAAATCATTTCTTAAGTGAAGAAAGATTGGAGAGAGAAATTAAGTTTGGTTTTATCTCCTAAAAGAGGAGTTTTTGATTTGAGAAGTTGATGTATGACTACAAATATAGTCTGAGCCCTCTTTTTATTTCTTGTGAGCATTGTAGCCACCAACCTGCTGTTAGCTAACACTGTAGTTGCAGGAGTGGCCTGTCTGGCATGCTACAATATGGCCTTGCTTGCAGGATTATGTTTTAATAAGCTTATATAAACACCCCCCACAGTGTGGTCTCATTATGGGAAGCTAATTGAGACGCTCTGTCCCGGGGTCAGCAGGGCCTCTTTGAACAGCTCAGTGTTTTGCTATGAAGAGGCCCATCTCTGCCTCCAGAACATCTGTCCATTGGTCTGTGGAACATGTGTCTTCTCTGCAGGCAAATGATTTGGACGTTTACATTTATGTACCATTGTGCTTGCACATGTCCAGTGCATTTTGTAAAGGTACTCCAACTATCCCTCAGGTTCATTCATTTAAACACATAAAAGCAAATTCCTTATAGAGCAATTTAACCATTTGTCAGTCTCTCACAGTTCTATGTCCTTGTCTCTGACTCTTTTAATAATTTCCTGGAGCATTGCTTGTGTTG
Source organism: Plectropomus leopardus (assembly GCF_008729295.1). NCBI lineage: Eukaryota > Metazoa > Chordata > Actinopteri > Perciformes > Serranidae > Plectropomus > Plectropomus leopardus. Next base: position 19,045,479 of record NC_056467.1, on the reverse strand, counting down.
TGGGCAGCCTGCATGCTTTAAATTTAAATTCTTATTCTTATTTTTAGTCATGCTTGCGGGATGGAAACCCATACTGAAGTATTTGTTAAGACGATCATGTCCCGCTCAGGATGAATTCTAATAACTTTGATGATCTTCTGACTTTTCATCTTGTGCTTGATTTTCCACCTGAAAAACTAATTACATACCCATCAGCCTCAACCCGGTGTACTTGTTGTTTAGTGGTATTTAGAAAAACGGTTGCATTAAATGCTAAAAAACAGTGGCCATGGTAATCATTGCCATATATCTTCGTCATTGTGCACGTTAGCATGCCGACATTAACATTTAACTACTACCGGTCTACATAAGCATAGGTTTAAATTTAAGGGGGGAACATGTGCATTTGTTTCCCCCAATAAAAACAAACATAACAGCAGCACTCACATGACAGACAATGTCCTTGAGCTGGATTATGTTTGTTTTTGTGAGTGCCCCTGTTCTGGTTATTTTATCCTTGCCAAAAATATGCACCTGATACATTGTTAAAGATTTTGAGCTGTAAGCGCTGTTTTCCTCATCAAACCCCCACCAATTAAAACATGAAATTAGAAATTAACATTATAAACTGATGCAGAAAACACAGAAACTGATGGACAGAAATTCAATAGAATGCAGGAAATGACATGTTTGGTGCTAAAAAAAAAAAAAAAAAAAAGGCAGCCCCCAGCCCCCACCGCAATTAACAGTCTTAATATTCTTTGTCATCGTTGTTATGTGCATTCAACATTTGTAAAAGTAAACTTTTGAATTACTTTTGAAGTAAGCAGGAGAGTTTCTGAACAAAATTGAAGTTAATCTTTGTTACTATATAGACATATAGTATACAAACATACATATGTTCTTCTGGACTTCTAATATAAGTTCTTATATATAAGTTAATCAGTACAGGAACTTCAGTCCCTTTCTTTCTTTCAACTTTAGTATTGACTGGCTGGCTTTTTTTTTCTTTTCTTTTTTTTTTTTTTAGCATTCAGAACAATTGTATAAATTTGTGTTTGTGTCTGTAATAAATCTAGTTGTGAAACTAGAACATTTAACAAACTTGGAATTGTAAGAAGTCCAAGCAGATTGTTGCTTCACTCTCTCTTGCTATCTCTCACACACACATGCACACACACTTGTGTGCTTGTCACATGTGCCTTATGACATATTGGTTTTTAAAAAGGTAAACACAGGCGAAGGTTGTGTAATTTCTTTCTGTTTATGGTTGAGAATAGAAAGATAATTAACTTGTTTCAGATAAGAGGAGGTGACAGATGCGGCTCCATATCTGTTCCTTATCAGCAGCTCTGCAACACAATAGAAACTCTTCTCCACTTAGGACTGCAGTTGTCTGGAGGGTTCAGTTGTAACATTTTGTCTTTCTGTTCTCTGGTGTTTAGGTAATAAACAGATGCTGCATGCTTTTTGATAAGGAGAGCATCTGCTGTTTGCAGAGTGTCTCACGTTGCTTGCACTGTACTTGGTTTCGGTGTTAAGGGCCAAACTGTATTTAGGGCATGAAAAGTAGTTCATCCCTGACTCTAGAAAGTAATGTTTCTGATGTAACTGGAGCACAGGAGTAAAGTCTTTGGGGTCTAACTCAATAAGGTTTGTATTTCTAAGAGGAGCCACCCTGTTAAAGTTTTCCTTTCCTCAGTAGATCAAATTCCCTGGTTTGAGTCCAACTGTACGTCTGATGTCACTTAGAGAGATTGTGATTGGCTCACAGCTGCAGCCCACTTGGCTGATGTTATCTGATTGGCCTCCAGAGACATACATTGTTCTCTGTGTTGAAATGGCTCATGGGTGTAGTGACCTCATTTACTCTGGGACATATGTGAATATTTTCTTCCTTGTCTCTCTCTCCTTTGCTCATGTTTGTATCATTGCATCCTGTGCTTCCTCTTTCTTTCTGTCGCCTGTATCACTTGCTCTGTCTTTATCAGTTTATTTTGCTGGCGTTCCCTCATTCTCTGTTTGATCGCTGACAGCTGGGGTTCTTTGATCTCTCATATGGGACAGATAAGGTGTGTAGTTTCGTTCTTGTGTCCATATGCACACGCACACATTTATGCCCTGTTTTACCCGGCGTTGATATCATTCTGTAGTTGTTTGGACTGCAAATCCAATAGCCTTCAGTTTGACTGATTTACACAGGACAAAGACACCTCAGATAACATATGGGTGACTCACTGAGTTTAATATCGATCACACACCCTGACTGAGTGTTTCTAAACATCCTCACAGAATTGACATTATCAACGAAAGTGCAATTTTATTCCTAGAGTAAACAAACGCCAATGAAATCAGTCCATGGGTTTAGTGGTCACTGATAATGTCAGAGGTGGAAGCTGATTATTTACCCACCCCTGTGACTCATTAGTGGCCTAACCAGCTCAACAGGACAGACGGACCAAAGTGTTCCTTGTTGCAAAAGTGAACACAGATAATTTTGATCAACACATGCAAAACTGACTGAGCATGTGGTCATCAATTCTTAAGAGAAATGTTGACTGTCCTCCCAAAAAAAGGACAGGATCAAAGGAGGTCAAGTCAGTGGATGGGTCAACAAAACATCTGTATGACATGTTAGAACAATCAGCATTGTTAGTTTTTTTTAAACCATGACCACAACTACCTAGTAGGTATTTTTAGCCATGCTGGCGGCGGGGATCTGGACAATGTTTTTGGTCTATTGTTCAGGGTGTCTTTCATCTGGTTGATACACCACTTTGGTTCAGACTAAAATGTCCCAACAACTGTTTAATGGATTTTTATGACAGTTTGGTGCAGACACTCGTGCCCCTCTCAGGAAGAATTGTAATAACTTTAATTATCTTCCAACTTTTCATCTTGTGCCACCATCTTTTTGAAATGTATCCAGTACTTTAGACCAAATACCAGCTAAATAATGACATTCCCATCAGCTATACTTTGTATTTAGTGTTCATTAGCAAATGTTTGCACACTAACATGTTTTGATGGTGAGCAAGATAAACATTATTGCTCAACATCAGCATGTGTCATTATGAGCATGAAAAGGCCCAGACACACCAAAGAACTAGTGGTGACAAAGGCTGACTATTGCATAGCCTCACATCGCCTGTGTCTCGGCCAAGAAATTGCACTTGAACACACCATAAAGACAACAGCCAACAGCCAACAGCAAGAAGGGTGGAAACAGGAGAAGTTATGGTCTCAAATGATGTCACACAATTGGGGTACAGCACATGCGCAGTGAAATCTGGTCTGCAATTGTCTGACATGATTTCACTGCATATGTGCTATACCTGAACTGTGTGACATCATTTAAAAAGGAAACCAGAAGACCGACAGGACAGATTCAAGAGGCTAGTTAGCAAGTTAGCACATTAACAGCACAACCCAAATTTGAAAGGAAAAAGGGTATTTACCATGCCTCTTGACTGAAGTTGTTTGTTTGCTTTCCTCACCTCCATTTCTCTTCTCATGCCCTGAGCTAAACTGCTAATTAGAATGATTACTCTGACTGGCGTGCCTGACCAGCTATGAAACTGATTTAACATGCTAAATCGGCCAAAATACAGGCAACTAGTGCCAATGGTGAGGGACATACTGCAAAAAGTAAGGTGACAGACACTCAACAACCACCCAACATTGTTAAAAAAACGGTCGACCAACAGCTTGGAGTGTCAGGGCCCTAAACGGCATGCCGACATTAGTTTATTAGTTTATTAGTTTATTAAGATCCCCATTAGCTGCAGCAAAGCTGTAGCTATTCTTTCTGGGGTCCAACAAAATTATACATCACAATAAAGAACAACAAAAAAACAGAAAAACCTTATCCAGATGGAAAACAAACAAACAAACAAACACAAAAATATTACAGCGACATGAGCATTTAGCTCAAAGCATGGCGTCACAGAGCTGCAATGTGGCTGTAGACCCTAAATTCACCAATTTTTTTACTCAAACCACAAGGTTTCCCTCGCCAAGTTGTTGTGCGTAAAACTAACTTAACCTTATCCATAGTGATGTCAGATCAGAGACACTTTTATTTGAGCAACAGTGATTTGTAACACTTCTGAAAGGCAAATGATCAGAAAGGTCAGATCAGGAAAAGCTCAACTATAAATTAGACATCTTGTTATTTAATTTGGAGGACTTTTTGGAAACTTTTGTAGTTAAAGCTGTGTGTCTTGTGGAAACCCTTATTAAATATTGCAGGTTTAATGGACTCATTTTTCCATCCACAGTTTTCCTTTCATCTTCATTTCTTCATCTCGCAATGACACATTGCAGATACTGTATACAGTTTACCTCATGTTGATACATTTTGATAAACTGTCAGTGCCTGAAGCAGGGGTGTTTTACATTGCCTCATCATTTGTTTGAAATGAAGAAGTGGATCGGTGTATTAAAGTGACTGTGTGACCTCGTTCTGAGTTCTTGGCACTTCATCAACACATATGCTCTCCTGCTCAGACTGAGGAGATGCATCTTGATGGGAAACAGACCCTCTCGTGTCCAAGCACTCTCTGTTCTCCTCTCTGCTCTAATGTATTTACTGATGGACACATGAAATCTGGATCTGGACCCGTAGAGGCTTTAGCACTGCAAGCCCAGACCAAGCCAGCTGTTGGCAGATATGGGGCCAGTTATGTAAGTGTGTCCCTCTCCCCCCCATGAGGCTCAGCTCCTTGCCACACGCCACGCGGTGCATAAAGCGCTTTATCAGTAACTGAGATAAAACCTGCAGAGGCGTTCCACTTCCCTGTCCCTCTACAGTGGAACAATTTTACAGCTGGAAGGAAAACAACAAGGTTCAACTTGTACATCTGGTGTACTTTGAGTTCTTCACTGCTCCTTCCTTTGTACATTTTGTTGCAGGTTCTTTGATTTGCGCTCCTCTGCACTCTCTCTCACCCTCTTTATCATGCTCACTGTTGGCAGTCTTTCTCTTGTCTTCTTTTGTTTCCTCCACACCCACACTTACTCCCATTCCCACCCCCTACTCTGCTCTCTTTCCAGAGTCGCCCTTTATCCCACTTCTGAATATCTGCATTCACTTTCCCAAACGAATGCCAAAAACAATGACTTATTCTTCAGGCCTCAGCCAGCAGAATGACCTCTACCTTCTCCTGTCTTTGCCCTCCCAGTCCCTTTCTTTTATATCTTTTTCATTTTGGTTCCACCTTGAAGTTTTGGGGTCAGCAAATAGTATTGATATGTAGATTTTTTTCCGCATTTTACATAACACACGTCTTTTTTCATCCTACTCACTTTCTGTTGACGCATACTTCCTCACCCCACACCCTAAAACTACTGAAGCGGTATTCATACCTGTGTTTGTCTGTCAACGTACCCATGGCGTAGACTCAGGTATACCCTGTATGCGGTAGCCTCACGTATACTACATGTTGCAGTGATGCAGACCTTTTTTAAAATGTCCCAACAACTGTTTAATGGATTTTTATGACAGTTTGGTGCAGACCTTTTTTTTTGGTTTTAGATAAGATTAAATTGTGAAGACAATAAACCCCCCATATATTAGCTTGCCACTAGGCTAATTAATGCATTGTAAAATGTCATAGGCTTATGCTAATAATGATAACATATTATATTTGTGAGGAGAAGATATCTAGTATGAAACAACTGCTTGGGGGTAAACCGTTTGAGTTATAATGGAGCCTAATTTTGTAAAATGTTAAATGCTGCTGTTGAACCTGGGTAGAGGAGAACTCTATTTCTTAGGCTCATTTTATGCCATGTAAAATGTCATAGGCTTATGCTAACAATGTTTGTATGTTGTATATGTGGGGAAAACATGTCTTGTAAGACATTTGTTTTTTTTTTTGGTGGGCCATGTGAGTTAATGGAGCTGAACTTTGGAATCTGACCTTTGTAAGATGTTGTTGTGCTGTTGTTCCTGTTTTTATATGAGGAGATGAAAACTTGTCTAGTATGATGTTTTGTCTCTTGCAAAATATAATGGAGCCAAATTTTGTAGCTTTGTTTAATATTGTCACTATTGATACACTTTATGTGTGTTTTCGGGGTGCTTTGAGCAGCTCAAAATTTACAGCAGTCTACAGGAGTTTAACACAGTGACAGAGAAACCTCACAACCAAAGACTGTGTCGCACAGACCTACCATCACATAGGAAGGCTATAAATTCTCACAATGGCGTGGGTCACGCGCATAGGCTACAGCGTAGCGCCTATACACAACTATGAATTGGCCTTATCACACACACACACACACACACACCTGAATTTGCCAGACCTAGCAGTCTTCCCTGACAGTGAGCTCACACTGAGGCTGTGTTTGTCCACTGAAGTCAAAAGCAGAGCTGCCCTCAATGATTGATTGCTCAGTAATCCCACAGTAACAACCCAACACACACTAAAATCACTGTTGCAGCGTGCATCAGAGCACCCAGAGACTGATCACATGATTGGTGGAAAACAGCCCGACGATCATCGTCCCCCTCTTTCAACAGAGGATATAAATGCTTCCATTTTTAGTGTTTAATTGCGGAAGCCATTACCATGATCCACAAAAACACTACAGCCCTAACGAGAGTCGAGCTGCCCATTGTGACCCCTGAAAACTCAGCCCCCAATAAGCTTTGAAACCTGAGAAAGCAGCCCTGACCTCTGACCTCCAGCCTCCCACCTCCCACGGTAAGAGGAGTCCCCTGTTTCTCCCCCTTCGGACAGGATGTGACCTATGAGAGGAGCTCTGTAGGAGGGCCTTGACCCTAGACGATGTCCAGACTAAGTGTCTGGACCAACCTGATCTGAGAAGACAACAAGATGCAATAGGTTCAGATAAGTGTTAAAATAACAATCAGTGTTTATACAATGCACTTTATATACTATCACTTATGCATAGTTAAAATCACTGCTGATCATTTAAGAGGTTATTTTGTATTGGGTTTAGCTGAACATGTTTCCTTAATGTCCTTTAGGGTACCATTCATTGGGTACCTTTAAATTCCATATGTTAGCTGAAAACCAGTTAGGTAACCTATTACAAAGAATGCCTCATGTCCATTTACTTAAAGAGTTATATGATTGATTAATGTGAAATCTCTACACTGTACCACCAGGCAATGATAACATATCGCTGACAAGAGACAGACATGATGTGAGCTGTGACAGATAACTGATCTCAAGCAGGTTTTCAGTGCATTCAAGTGTCTGAAACACTGTGCTATGTGGAAATGGTTAAAAAAGTGTAATTTGTGGTTTTTGTTTTTTTTTTTTTTAATATATAGGCCTACTATATACTTGTTTTATCCAGAGTGAGAATGCAAGTTTCTTTGCTTAACAAAATATTCAAAGAAATGTCTTGATGTAGCATACCTCCAGGTGCATTTTTATCCTAACAAACTTTAATACTCTGTGTGTCTTAAAACATTAATACACCTCTTTACACTGTTGTTTTTCTATTCTTTTCAGTTTCTTCTTTGACCCATTCTTCGCCCTTCCCCATCTTCCACTTGACATTATGAATGTATCCACTCGCTTCCAGTAAAGTTTATAAGAGCAAAGTCTCTTTGTGCTGCCTCCGGGCAATATGAATCCACATCATTTATTTGCTGTTGTCTGTGTATTTAGCAAAGGCTTATCTCAGAGTGCACCACTGAAAGGTAGGCAAACCACCATCCAGGCTTCTCTATTCAGTTCAGAAAATGGCTTTGAAGCTTCTAACTGAGGTGTTTTTGTCCGATTCCTTTTCAGTTTGGACCGTTAATTCTTCTCTTTGTTGGTCTGCAGAGCATCAGCCAACAAAACATCAGGAAGAGCTGAGTTGTTAAGAACAGGGAGAGGGTTTGGACGTGTTGGGAAAGGGGTCATGACGTCTGGTGTGTGTCAGCAGCAAAGCTGCTTTCACCACCAGAAGAATGAGAACAAAGACCGAAGGATTTCACTGAGTCTAAATTCCTACAGTTTAATTATGTGATGTGTTTTCCTGGTAAATGAAAACTTGTCGATTAGGTGGTTTGGTAGTTTGGTGCAACACTTTTCATTGTGAAACTTCCTCAAAGCCTACTGTGCATAGAAGTTCTCTATAAGCACAGGGCTTTTTTTCAAGCAGTAAAATTTTTAGATTTTTGGCAGCAAAAAATCAAAGCAACAGAGATATCCTGATGTTTATTTCCTAATAAGGCCCAAACACACCACACCAACATCAAATAACTTGTGGAGATGAATGATGAGTGTTGCTTCGCTGTACATCATCTGTGTTTTGGCCAAAACGTGGCAGCTGAACATCTTGAAAAGACTTCTGCAAACTAATAATTCTCCAAAAACCTTCTTACCTGAAAGAAGTTTGTTATCTCTCCCACGCTCTTGACTTTAGCTGTTTGTTTGTTTACCTCACTTCTGTTTTATCTTGTTGTCCAATGAGCTGATTATCCACTCAGAGTGATTTCATCCACGGACGCTCTCGTTGTCTTTGATGCCGATTCAACATGCTAAATTTGCAGGAAAAAAGCAGACAAAGGCCAAAGGGCTAACCAGAGCCATGGTGCAGGACACGCCACAATAACTAGGGTGACAGTAACACATTCTCATCCCAAACTGTCACATATTGCTGCTCGGGGATGCCAAACATCAACAGCAGCTTAAGGCAACCAGCGGCAGGACGTCAAAAGAAAAACAAATAAACACACATGGTTAACTTTAGAAAAGCATCATGTTTTGGCTCTATATTCATATTGGAAACTTCCGCAGTTTGTTGACCTGTCGGCTTGGTGTGTCAGGGCCTGTTTCTTTCCAGGCTCCACATTATCTGGATACTCTACTACCCACAATGCAACATAGTAGCATGTTTCATTAGACCTTCCCTGCCTCTTAAAACCCCACATCTTTCAAATACCACACCACCAGTTTGTAATACAAAACTGAGATTTTTAAGTCTCAACTCTAAAATGCACATTTTGCTGATGATACTTACTGTATGAATCTTAACTTAACCTAAAAGTTTAAATGCATTACTTTTCTACTAGTATTTTACTCGTCTCCTCTGGTCGATGATGTGCAGAGGTTTTATGTTTCAGTCAAGGTTGAACAGCACAGATGGTTGTTAATGGATACATGCTGGCCTCTATGAGAATCAAACTGTCTGTGTGTGTGTGTGTGTGTGTGTGTGTGTGTGATCTCTCATATGGGACACTGGGCTGATGGGAGTAAACCAGAAAGATTCGAAGGGAGGGGGGGTTAAGGACAGAATAAGATACAAAAATTTTAGGAAACACAGTGGGAGGTAGAGATGGAGAGGAGTAGACAGTGAGGAAGAGTGATGTAAGTAATAATGAAGATCAAACTAAAGCTGTGTCATTTTTCCCAGCTGTGAGCAGTGTAATTTTACTGACGAAAACTTCGATAAAAATTATTCATCAACAAGCTTGTTTTCATGACAAAAATGCAATGTTGACAAAATCTGTGTTTCATTTTTGTTGACAAGATAAAAATGTCAGTGGTGGACTATCAGGCGTTCAAAATGAGAAGGGAGGAGAACAGAATGGCCAACAATGGCCATTTGTGCTGTTATTTTCTAGCACTGTATGAACAATTGTATGAGGTCGGAGCTCAGACTGACTGTTTAACTCCAGTAAATAGTCAGTACCGGGATGTTTCACTAGCCTGCAAACAAATGCAGTCGTTTGTGTCTTTTCACACAGCTTTTAAAATAATCAGTAAGTGCATGTAAATCATCAGTTACACCTGTCAAACACTCTGCTGTCAAATATAAGTCTCTGAGTGAGCGGAAATGATTCGTCATAATTAAATTTTTCATACAAACTGTCACCTTGGGGGCTCCTGGGGGCTCAGTGGATAGAGCTGGTGCCCCATGTATAGAGGCTGTGTCTTTGCCACAGCGGCTGCAGGTTCGACTCCGGCCTTGGCCCTTTGCTGCATGTCATCCCCTCTCTCTCTCTCTCCCCATTTCACACTTGTGCTTTCCTATCAATTAAAGGCGAAAATGCCCAAAAAATATCTTGAACAAAAAAAATTGTCACCTTGATTATAATTTCTAGGACCTGTATTAGACCAACTGGAATCATTTAAATAGAAAAAACAACTCGACTAAAAGTTGACCAAAATGCCACAAATTATCATTGACTAAAACTTTTTGAGTTTTCGTCATCCAACACTAGACTAAAACTATGACGGATAAAAAATTAAAATGTGATTAAAACTAATAAGCATTTTTGTCTCAAGACTAAAACTAAGACTAAATCCAAAATTGCTGCCAAAATTAACACTGTGTTGAGAAAACTAGTCATATGACAGCTGCAGCCAAATTCAAGGAGACACTTTATTTATTGCTTTTAAGGTTTTTGTAAAAATGTGGATCATTTCCAAGGACAAAGTGAGGCTTTATTCCTGGGAGACAGGGGGGGGGGCAGAGAAAGAGAGAGATTGAATACCTCCTTGCGGCAGCCTCCTAATTGGTCTCATTACTGGGTAACTTCCTGGTGAATGCAGGCCGCTCTGACCTTGGCCTTTGAAATATAGAACCATGGCGTCTCAAAGCTGCTGGCCAATGGAGGAATTGGAGGAACAACCACTCTCTGTCAGCCAGTGCATGCCTCTGCGTGTGTGTGGATATATGTGAATGAGCATAATGTGTGTGTTCATAGGTTCTTCTGTGTTTCTATGTGCTAGTCTGAAGACGTGTGGGAGTTAGTGATGATCCGCCTGACGTAAATCTTGTACTGAGAATCTATTTCCACATCCAGTCTGCTGCTGAATATGAATACTACAGTGGGACTCAGGGGTCTACGCCCTGGATTACACAGCCAGCAGCAACAGTTTGTATCTGTCACTACATTTTCAAGACTGACTGAGGTTGATTACTGTTGACACACAACATGTTTGGACCTGTAACCTTTACATTTCCCTGCACTCCAAGGAGTAAAACCCTCCAAATTCACATTCCTCCTCACTTTCACCAGTAGCTCAAACTGCAGCAGTGTGTGCATGGTGCATTTCTACAGGACTCTTTTCTCTCTGCTGTCACACACAGTGGAGGCCTGCCACTCACTCACCCACTCAAGTGAAGAGATGGGAAAAGTCCCTCAGGCCAGTTATGATTCTTACACAACTCTGTCTGTTTCAACCCAGCATGAGCAACTGCTCTGTAATCGTATACCATTCAATACATTCTTCCAGATTAAAAAATCCATTCATCTTTTCAGTTTTTAGGGTCCTCCCTTTCTCTTTCTCTGTCCTTTTTGATCTGGTTTTCTCCGAATTCAAGCCATTCTGTCTTCTCTGCCAACCATTATCTTCGTCCTTGGACATAGTTTTGGTATTTGAACTTATGTGTGATGACTTGTCAATAGAAAGATGGAAGTAGAAGATATTGACATTGACACTGAATGCTCTTGCAGCGTATGTGTTAGTCAGTTAATCAGAGTGCATCTCTCACAAAATCAATTCCTTTCTCCTGCAAATCTACATTTATATACTACATGTTTTTTTTTTTCCTTGCCAATAAATATTTGCATATATCATATATGGTGCCTAGATTATTTGCTATGCCTAGTATTTGCCTATGTATGTTCAGTGGCATTTTTTTTCATTCCTATAAGCTTTAGTACAGCACACAATAGGAAGTAGGTAAACACATTAACTTTGGACACCCTGCGTAGCATAAAATCAAAATACACTTGCAAATATTACAGACTGACTTCTTAATAAAACAACACACATTTGTTTGGCTGTGTTGTAAACAAATACACAAGTGGCTCTTCTGTTTCTGATGAAGCTGATTCTGTTTCCTTTTAGTGCCGATGAAAACATAAATTGCCAGTTGTACCCTTTCTCCCCAGATGCTGTTGCAAATTAGCAGCATATAAATACAATTTTGAGGGTTGCTTCAGCAATGTAGCAAGTCTGTCTACTGCACTGCGTCAGTTCTCTTTAATTTTAATAAATCCATTATTCATTGCACTGTGACAAAAAGGTTATAAGGCCTCCTGCCATTGTGGGCAGCCTCTCTGTTTACTTAATTATAATGAATTATGTAGTTTAGAGCTCATTCTCTGTCTCATTATATACTCATTTTCCCGTTCGCCTTAACAGCAGGTTATCCCTCCCCACATATCTCCTACCTCCCCTGTCATTCACTGGGAAGAACACACTACTCTGTTCATTCCCTCTCTCTCATTTGGACATCCTGGTCTTCTGTGTAGCCGTCTGTTGCCTAAAATGAATGTTTGCCCGGTGACTGCGTTGGCCAGCTGTTGCAGATGTCTCAGTGGGCCTATAGATAGAATCACTCTAGACTTGCAGGCCAATCTCCACGCTGAAATAAGCTCAACTAACTACACACACAAGCACGCATACAGTGGAAATCAGTCCAGACAGGTCGAAAACATGCAGGATTGCATGCTAACATGGCCTGACACTTGATGTATTTCTTTACTGTACAGTCAAAGTGATGTATGTAGTATATCAAATGCCATGGTAACCTGATTTTCATTAGTATTATTTTGCCAATGACTGAGTTAAAGTTGAGCTGGCACGCTGTTAAACATGGAAAACCTGAGTCCAAGTGACACCTAACATCTGTTTAAACAGTGTTGTCATCAGGGTGTCTGTCTGCTGTTGCACCTGGGGGCTGCGTGATTACAATGTGTCTTTATTGTACCAAACTGATTCATAAGCTTATCTAAAACCATACAAGACCTGGGAAAGCTAATAGCTTGCGGAACAGAAATTAAAGAAAAACAGGACACCCCTACATGTTATTTAACCCTTTGAAATCTGGATCAGCTTCTTTTTTGTGCTGCATTTAGTTGCCTGCAAAACGAAATAATAAGAGAAAAGATCATACTCAATAGAAAATTTAAAATAAAAGAGAAATGTCAAGTACAAATTATGTCAAATTATGTCTGGGGATTTTTGTAATTTTCTTTTTTGCTTATATTTAGGTAATTTTCTCATTTTTTTTTATTTCAAAATCTACTCTTTTTGGTGTATATTCAGTTAATTTATTTGTTTCTAAAGTAACTTTTTTACTCATCTAGCTAAATTGGGGCCATCTCTCACGTTGCTCATTACCACCTTCTTATGTTTAAAAAAAAATCAGGCCAATTCACTATTTTTTTAAAGAGTTGAGAAACATGGGTGGGATGCTATTTATAAAAGTATACTTGCTATGTTTGCGTTGAATTGATGTTTTGTTTTGTTTAATAGAGGTGGGATGCAAGTGAGAGCATTCAGGGCATTAGGGGTCAGCTGGTGGGAGTGAACGGCAGGTTGACGAATGACACACAGTGTATCTGTGTCTCTGTCAAAGAGCCTTATTGATGAGTTGTGGAGCGGAGACACAGAAAAACAAGAGGTGGCATTCTCTCGTCCCAACATGTCATAGCATGGAAAGATTGTGTACTGTATGTCCGCCCTAATGCATTACTCTGTTCTTCCATCACAACCCCCCCCCCACAGTCCACCCCCACCCCCGTTACATAACACATCCCAAACCCTACTGTTATCCACTATTCATCCACACAATTATACACACACACACACATACACTCACACACTCCAATGAATAGACTGATAGCTGCACACAACCCACACAAACTTTTGTAGACAAAAGAAGACATGCCATACTTACTGTATACATTTTTTGCATTTGCACCAAATTTAAAATTTACCAAGTGTTTTATAGTTGACATGCATTAACCCTTTGCATACTGGATCGACATCAGTTTTCCTGTGCTGTGTTCAGGCACCTTTTACAAGCTATTTGATAGTTTGAAACCTAAGCAAATTAATTTGATTTCTTTCTAAAACATGGCAAAAAAAGGCAGTGACCAACTTCGCAAGAAATGTCCTACCAACTGCAAGAAATTACTAAAAGGTGACAAAAACAGTTTACTTTTTTGACAGTTTTTTACTAGTTTTTTGCAAATGTTTGCGCCATGTCTTTTTAAGTTACTCATTGTCATATCCCCATGGTTTTGATAGAAATCGAACCAATTTGCTCAGGGCTCAAGGGGTTGTATAGACTTTGGTCAGACTTTTATCCAGTAACAGCACTCACATCTGCTCCAGGCCCCACAGAGTGCGGACTGAATCAGACACTAGAAACACCCAGTAACATAAATATAGTAAGATAAACTGACCCGTCACTTGCTGGATGAGGCTGCTGTGTTATATAAAGCCAACGGCCTATTTAAAACATGCTGGCTAATGCAACTGCTGTCTCATCTCTGCACCTGGAATTAGACATGCAACCACAGCAACATGAACTTACTACTAATTAAAATATAGAAAAGTGTTTAGAAAAACAGCATTTTGTGTGCGTATGGGCTTATGGAAAGTGGGCAGGGTCGAATGAGTGCCGTTTTATTGCCTGTTGATTGTCAGGAGCCCCAGGGCTGCAGACACAGGGTATGACATAATATGGGGATGTAGAAAAAGTAAATGATGGGCACAATGGTGCAATTCCAGGGAGACAACTTTAGCTGGTGGGAGAAATGGGTGTCTAAAGACAGGAGACAGAGGAGGACACAATGGGGGAGGGAAGCAGACGAGTGGGGGGCAGAGGGAACAGATAAGGAGGTGGGAGGGGAGATAGATTAGAGTTAAAAACAAAGTGTGGAAAGTCGGGTGGAGAGAGTTGAGAAGGAGAAGCGGAGGAGTGGGGGAGGGACATTATCATAAATCATCTGTCAGTGAAGCAGATACTGGCTATAAAAACTGTCCCCAGAATGAATTGCCGTGAAATACACACTTCAGGCTCGTCAGTACCTCTGCAGCACTGACGTCAGAGTCTCTCAGTAAGAGGGGGAACAGTAAATATCAGGTCGCTTTTGAAAGAGGTTTGTGAGGATTATGCCTAACAAAGGACACCTGCTTACTATGGCTGCTGCTGCGAAAAGCTGTAAGTCCACTTACTGGAAGTCAAACACAAACACACACTCTCTTTTTTTTCTCTTTGAAGGGTTATTATGGTGAAACTAGTGGACTTTGTTCTCCTATGGAACAGAGAGAGCCCCCTCCACTGGTATAGATAAGACCAGAGAGGCATGCGTGTTACTGTGATCATGGGAGCGTGTAATAAAAACGGCTGTGGAATGCCTGTATATGTCCATTTGTTTATTCAGGTCTACTGAGACACACACACACACACACACACACACACACACACACACCTGAGAAACCACGGTGGATGCTCAGGTGCGAGGGCATAATAATTCAGTTTGACTTGACCTGATTAGTGCACTCAACTCTCCATGACCATAAGAAATATTACTGTACTGGATGTGCAAGCAGTGGCGCTTCAGGAACTTTTTCATAGAGGTGGCCACTTAAAATCTTGGGATGGCCTTTGAAAACCAACGGCTACGTTAAGCCGATGGCGAGCGTCTGTAGCCCTCGTTGCCACGGTGTGTGTCCTGCACATTGGGCCTCATTGACCTTCATCAGCTTTTTTTTCTATTTCTTTTCAAGCATGTTGAATCAGCGGCGCTGACCATGGAGGCCATTGGTGAATGAAATCCCTCAGGAACAACAAGAAAACAACAGGTAAATTTAAGAGGGAGTGACGTTGAAACAAACTTGTTATATGAGGTAAGATTGTTTTTCTTTAATCATTGAGCTCTTACCAGAAATGTTTCCTTATGGGTTGTGTTGTTGTTCACTGGCGCACAGTCAATACACTTTGCCCTTTCAAAATTGACTATTACAGGCGACAGCTGTCTGCTGGTATGAAGATGTATCTCATACGTACTTGTTGGCTGTCAGTTTGATGTGTTCCTGTGCCACTTTTTGGCTTAAACATGGTGATATTAGGGCAACAAAGCAGGGGGCTTTTATAGCTTAAAAGGGGGGCGCAGTAGGGGGCTGTGACTGTGTGCATGTGTGTATGAGCCAAACCTTGAGTGATAGTGGGGTGACCTTTGGGTGTGTGTAGTGACCAAATCTCTATTTCACTATACAAAGTGCACAGATTACAGTTTTTGCCCTTATTCTTCAAAAATACAAACAAACAAAAAAAATGTATTCATACTAAGCTGTTTACTTGGCTGATGAACATTAATATTCCACCAATTTTCCTGTTTACTTCACAGCTATGCATACTCAGAGTATTAACATGTCGCTTATCATGTCAAAATATAAATTTCCAGAGAACCATAATAATATATTTTTTACTTTTTTTTAAAAAAATTAATAATTTTCAGGTCACTTGTTTATACTTTTTAAAGATATCTTACCTTTTCCCTATGTTTGTAAATAATATCAAGCCAATTTGCTCAGGTTTTAAAGGGTTAAACAAGGGGAAGGGGGTAGATTCCTGCAGAAGAGGCTGTGATGATTATTTCAGAAACCTCATGTTGCTGGCTGATCCTGGCTCAGACTAAAAAAGGTTAGATGTAGATTTACACACCAGACATTTGATGGATATCACCCTCACACACTCGTCCCCCAACTCCCAGAGGAGGAGAGCATGGGCGAGGAGGGCTGGAGAGAGGAGAGAGATTACACACCCCTGCCAGGCCACTGAGGGCAAATAAGGGGCATGTCACACTGTTGAGAGCAGAGCCCCTTTAAGCCCAATCTCAAGGGTTTATCCCACAGCTCAGGGCTTTAAACCACATATCAGTCTTCATGCCAAATATCAGATTTAAGGCTATATAGGGCATACATATTATGGAGCAGATTTTTTAATGTTTTTGGCTCTGAGCTTTCATCTCTCTTAAGTCTAAATGTCACAACAGCAACTGGTTGAAGTCATGACAACACTTTATTCATCTTTGGGAGTTTTGATATTGCGTGATAAGGGCTCCAAGTGGAAAATGTTCTCCTATATTTGGTGTTTACTAAATAATAGCACTTTAATACCCCCTGTGCTCCACATTGCCTCCTGTCTGATGTTTGGCATAAACACTGACACGTGCCTGATGAGCCAAAACAATCCCTCTGTTCAAATGTTGTTTGAGTTCACTGAATATCAGCAGATGAAAGTCTGGCATTTCTCCACCCCTCTGTTGCCATTATCTCCCTCAGAACAAATAATCTCAACAAGCAAATTATTTGCAGTGTCAGTGCACTTGTTTGGAAAATAAAGATTTCGTCAGCACCTTCCCGTTAGCAACATGACCTCCTCTTACAGGACACACAGACACACAAACACAGGCACGTGTTGACGGGTGCACACACAAACAGGTAGACGGGGAGAGACAGATGCTGGAGTGTAATTTCATGTTTGTATTCAGGCAGTGTGCTCGGGGGAGCATGATTCAGCATTGTTGTGGTTGTGCTTAGAGACCACCTACAATACTGTCAAATCATGCAAGATTTTTACATCAAGTTTTTACATCATTTCATTCAAATTCCTGATATTTGATCAGTGCTCACGAAGAGATGAGTGCATTGATTATCCATTCATGAGACTCCAATGAGTTAAGCTACTTGCAGCTGATTCAAGGGTAATGACGGGCTAAGCTCATGTCCATCATTCTCACAGATTTAGCGTGGGAATCCCTGGACAACTGGCTATCTCTGCTTTAGGCATCTGCCCCGTGCACTATCATATGTCACACATGTACGCAACATACATAACATATGCACATATATGAACCAACACACACATACCATGTTCCCCCAGCTGCTTTGGGTCACTTGTTTTTGTCACTGTGACCCATGTCTTTTGTCGTGTGGGAGAAAACTGGGGCTTGTGTCAGGTTGCACTCCAACATCTGCCACCTTCGGCGCACATCTTCCCCTGTTTCTCGCTCTCCCATGCACACGTGCATATGTTCTTAATTTGTCCAAATAAGTGGTGGAAAACACACTTAGATCCTGTAATCAAATGAAAGAAAAGAAGATAAAGAAGTACCCAGGAAAACTTGACTGAAAATATATAGACACCCAAACATTATCCTAATGTTTTTGAACATCTCATTCTCATTCTCATTCTAAAATCATGTCATTGTGTCATTAATATGCAGCCTCTCTACTTTTTGAGAAGGCTTTCCACAAGGTCATGGAGGCTGGCTGCAAGGATTTGCTCCCATTTAGCCGCAAAAGCATTCATGAGGTCAGACACAGATGGGTGAAAAGGCATTGTTTGCAGTTCATTCTGAAGGTGTTTGGCTGCAGTCGTTTTGTGTAAATCCACACAAAACTGGTAAAAACATTTCTATGTGGATGTGGCTTCTCCTTTAGAATACTGATATGCTGAAACAGGAATAGGCCTTCACCAAACTATGTTTGAAGTATTCTATGTCAAAATACTTTAGGCCACACAGTGTGTTGTATCGTATCAATATTTAAGTATTTATTACATAGAAAATTTGACATTTTGAGAAATATGCTTATTAGCTCTGTGTTTAAGAGATACAAAATTTTCCTCTAAGTAATGTTATTATATGTGTTGGATTATAGTCACTGATACATTCATGTGTAAGCAGTATTTTAATGTAGCTAGTAGAGATGGTGCTGATTGTAATAATTTTATATACTGTTGATTTCTTTAATCTACAGTACAGCAGTGCATTACATATTAAAAGATGATCATACGTGGCCGGCTGTGGTTCAGCCACTAATCGGAAGATCAGCCATTAATCTGAGGATCAGTGGTTTGATCCCTGGCTCCTGCAAGTTAAACTGTCCTTGGGCAAGTTAGCGAAGCTCCCAAATTGCTCCCAGTGTGTGAATCAGTGCATGTGCATATTTATCTGAGTAGCAGGTGGTTGCCTTGTATGTTAGCCTCAGCCATCAGTGTAAGTATGTATGTGTGATGAATGTGGCAAGTTGTGTAAATGCACTTTGAGTGGTCACAAGACTAGACAGTGATAGAAGTATGAAGCTTCAAAAAATGGAAATACTAATGTACAGGTACCTCAAAATTGTGCTAAAGTAAAGTATTTGGCTTTGTTACATTCCCAGTTAGATTTGAGGATGAAATCTCAGCTCTGTATGTTTTTGTTTTTTTTTTTTTTTGTGAGTTGGAGAGTGTACGAGCACAGAGTGCCAAAACATTTGTTTAGGGGGATTTAGAGGCTCTGTATATTTACATTGCACAAGCTGTCCTCATACAAAAAAAAATCTAAAAAAACTCTGCTTTAAATTTGAGGGACAAAAATATTAGAAACAAAATTTCCATCTCATGTCAGACTGTTCACCAAAGTCCCCCTTGTGATGATCCCCTAAAACAACCCCCAGTCTTCCTCTTAATTTGCTGTAACCAAATGTTTTGCTCATGGGGATTCATGTGACATTAGCTATTTAACCTTGTACACAATTATTTTGACCCGCATGTCTAAATGAGATGTTTGTGTGTGATGACAAACTCCACCACACATTCTTACATAATCTTCTCTCTGTATCGGTGCCAGAAAATGTGTTAATCCACTCTGTGATTTGGTGTAATTAAAGAGCAGCTCATTTGAAGGAGTCATTGCACAGCAGGAATCACATTTTTGTAGACTTTCACCCAGAGTTCATAGAAAACACATAGGTGGTTCAGACATCTGTGCTAGTTACCTCCACCGAGGTTCTGTTTTCAGTTTGTTTGTTTTTCAGCAGGATTATGGACAAACTACTGACCTCATTTTCAGGAAACTTAGCGGAAAGGTGTAGCATGGGCCAAGGAAGAACATGTTCAGTTTTGGAGCAGATCCTAATCGCAGCACGATTGCACAAATTATTTTTTAGCTTTTGTTTAGCAATGCAAGACAGGACATTTGGTCTTGGTAGTATAAACCATACATATTTAAATTATAAAAATCATAAATAACATAGCCAATTACAAATATGATGACTCCACATCAAAAATCAAATTCACAGATACCAGAAGTCTAAGAACGTAGTTGCTCAATTAAAAGTGGGGACAGTGATTTCATGGGGAAACTAGCACAGTGACACCACTTTTTAACAGCACTTTTTTTTCAAACTAAGGTGTGGCTATGGAAAAGTAAATGCACACGTTATAAGAGCCTAAGCATTTAATATTTGTACATATGTACATGGTAATGACATGTGTTCCAGGCCTTACAAATGTATGATAAGTATGTGAAATATTTCTAATTCAGAAGTATGAAATAAATGCACAGCTGAGATGATGATGCTTCAGCTGGGTAGAACGACATTACAAGACTTACAAACTCAGGCTGCTCTCATGCACTGTTCATAGATGTACCCACGAAAAGTAATGCTTCATAATTCATATATAGGCTTACTCATGTAATCTTGAGCTAGTAATATGTATATGACGTGTTTGACCTGGAAGGGTGGGATCAGCTGACCAATATGCTGATGTGAGTAAAGAAGGAAATGGTATTAAGTGGTGGATGGATCAAACAAACACAGGACTTTCCCCTATAAGACCGGTGTTTGTGTTCTGTGTAAAACAAGATTAACTTTTAGTTATTTCAAGGTATGTCGTTACCATGTTTCTTTTCCAGAACACTAACACTAACACTAACCTAACACTTACCTTTATGTGAAGTACATAACTTGTTAAGTTCCTAATGTCATTTGTGGGGTACTAATTCATAAGATATTGTACGATCCGTTACATGAGGATGCGTTGATATAGTGGTTGTGATTGCAGATTTGCAGGAGACTGGACTGTTGGCCTAGGCAGAGGTCTGTACTCGCCAACTGCCCTTCTCATTTTAGAATGCAATGACAAAAGTCTGAAAGATTTCCTCTCCACCTTATCTTTGCATCAATTAATCAACAGTTCATGCCTGTTGCAGACACACACACACACACACACATCAGTCATGCACTGATATGAATAGCAGCCATTGATGCATTTCCCTTTGAGGCCTGCTCCCAGCGTGAGTGCTGTGTTGAGCAGGTAAGTGGTGGTGGGTAAACCGATCTACCCCTGAGCTCTGCTACACCCCACCTTCCACCCAACCACTGACAAACACAGACACACACGCACACACACACACACACACCGCTGCTATTGTTCCCCCCTCCATGTTTTCCCATGTCTCCTTGCTTCCTGGGCCCCTGCACTATACCTGCAGGCACATTCCTGCCCCGGCTCTGTCAAATCTCTTTGTGTTCACACTCTTTGTTGCTCTGTTTCCACTGTCACTCTTTCTTTATTACCCTGTTTGCCTGTTCCCTTTTTTACCTTCTGCATGTGTTATCTGTTATGCTCTGTCCACCACTGACCTGCCGCACAGTGGCCCAAATGGCTCTGGGAAATGCAGCAAAGTTTGGCTTTGGTTTAACGGGGCTAACTGCTGGCAGCAGTACTGGCATTGGCAAATGTTACCTAACTGTTATTAATGGGTTTAATATCAGAGTTGAGATGTTTCTGTGTCAGTGTGAGTGTGTTGGGGCTGTTCAGCGGCCTGCTATTCGATGTCACATTCAGACCAAACTGTGCGAGAGCAGCATGTGTGCATTGCGGAACGCAAGTTGTACTGTTACTGTTTTGATGATTATCAAAAGAGTGGTCTTTTGATAATCATATTGACATTTTACCAACTGTCACTACAGTTTCAATGTCTACATCTGTCACAATCATGGAAAAATAGATTTACAATTTCTTTTTAACTCAACCTTTCCTCTTTCCGTTTCAAAATAAAATCCCTCGGAAAATGTTTCTGTTACCAGAATCCCTGCATTTGTTAACACAAGGCTTTGGTGTGTAAAATATTGTCATGACCACGGTCATGGCTTGCACAGTTTCATAGAATAGCGTAGTATCGGCTTCAGTTGTGGAAATTCAGTTGTCACAGCAGCAGGCAGCTGAGCCACAGCGCTAACACTGTCTGTGTGAACACTACAGGCATTCAAGACGCAGCAGTTCAGCAAAGTAGCCATCATGCACTGCTTACGCAGGCAGTTCGTCACAGGCGTGAGCCATCATAGCAATAAATTTGTGACTGCCCACAATCCAACCCTAGGCGCAAAAACCATAAAATGCAGGTATTGTTTACTAGAGATGTTTCTGTACCACTTGTCACTGGGTTCTATCCCCATAACACCAGCCTAACTCTTGCACCTAAAGCTCTTGCTGGTGGTGTTTGAATGCTTTAGCCATTGACAACAAATTGTGGGATTTTATGTTCATGTCAACATATTTCCAAAGTATGTTTGCCTAAATACATTTGACAGCCAATAGGTTTTCCAGATGATAAATCCAAAAGATAAAGTGAGAAAACACTGATGTCATGGTGAGGTGAATATTGAGGTTTCTTGAATAAAACTGTTGGTGTTTCTCAGACCTCAGATGCCAAGAAAACCTGCTCACAACATCACCCCTGCAACACCCATATAACTCTGACACAAAATGAAATGTGAGTGACTGTGGCAACAGTAATGATGTGTCGGCACTTCGATGGGGCGCCTTCCTGCCTGATTGAATGCCCTGTGACTATTATTTGGTTGGTGATAAAGGAAAGATTTACAACCCAGGGACAGAGTCAGTATATCTTCACTCCATCAGTCCTACTCACTCCTGCACTAATGTTATCACTTTACCCTCTAGCACCGTCCATAATTGATTCCACTCAGCGAAGTTCCTCATCTCAGATACAAAATCACACTAATCAAGTAAAAACCCCACCCTCAGGTGTGGTGTGAGAGATACAAGCGTCAGGACAAGCGTTTTCCCAGATGTGAGTGTTTACTGTTTCTCTGTCTGTCCCCTGGTCATTTAGTGAAGCACTTAGCGACCCCCGACACCCATTCACAAAGTTTAAAGCCCCTTTCACCCCTCCTCCACTGTTTTTACCCCACTCCAACCTCCACCTAATACATGTCTCTGATCTTCTTCCCCTTCCCTAACTCACTATAAGCTGTCCACTGAAGCCCCACACCCCTTGGCCGTCCCATCCCCAGGGGGCCCCCTAAGAGCCCGACTGGGTGGTCCCACTATCCCAATCCAACCCCCCTCCGCAGGGGCAGAAGTCAGAGGTGAACCCCGACAGTGTGTGGGAAACGTGCTGCACGGCGTGCTTTGCTGGGCAAGGCAAGAAAAAGAGGAAGGAGTTCAGGCTTCCCCGTTTCCTCCCTGGACCCTGCAACAGCTCTTTAATGGGGCTCCTGGGGTCACTGGGACAGGGGAACACAGGCGTGGTGCTGGTGTTGGTTACAGTTTTGATTTATTGGAGCAATTTCTTCTCCAAACGTGAGCTTGTTTGGGTTGAGAGGGAGGCAGAGCAGACTGGCTTAGGCTGAGGGGATCAAGAGAGACGCCGTACAGGATGATGTGGGGAGATTGTGTGTGTACTTGTCTCTGTTCATGTGCTTATGTGTATAAACTGTGTCTAATGTCTGTATATGTGTGTGGCAACCTAGATCCCTTGCTGAGTGTGCGTTAACTTGAGGCATTTATTAGGGACTGTCTAGCCAGTTCCGTGTCAAAGGAGCTTAAAGTGATTTATTTGAAGGGCAAGGAGAAGCTGGTTATTTTACTGGCAAATTGCTGTGTATTTTAGAAATGATGGCCTTGATTCTGTCCAGTGGGGGATAACAAGCCTGGCAGGCACTGGAAAATCTGTTATAATAAAAGCTTCGGACAGCTAGCTATGATGATATGAGGCCACCTCCAAAATATTTCTAAAAAACACAAATAGATTGACTCCAGCTGGAGGCACGAATGTAACACCCTGACACAGGTATCAACACTCAAATGCATGAGTGAGTATTATATAATAATACAACAATAACACAATGATTGGCTAAACAAAATTAAAAACTTAATGGATAAACTGTAAAGCCATCAAGGATATACAGTATAGCATCTTATGAGGCATATTCGGTCAGAGGTTTGTTTCTGGATTTTGCAGCCCAGTCACCAGAAGAAAATATTTGCATGGTTTGTTTCTGCAAACCATGAAAATGTTACATTTACACTTTATTCTGCACCATATCAACGTAATATATAAACTGACTTTATCACTTAGGTCAGACACCTGCCAAGCTGCAGAGACCATTGTTCGAAACTAACAAACAACAACACTGGTTATTTTTTGGCAACCCTCTGCAATGTTTCTGTATGATTTGTAACATGATGTTTTTAGTGACACATTCCAGGATTTTCAAGTGCCTTTCTCAGCCTTTTGTACTGACACGTCACAACATTTCCCAGCTGCCTTTGTGGCACCAAACCTGGGTGTTTTTAGCAGCATGTCAGGACGTTTTCCAGCCTGCGAACTTGTGTGGTTTCCATTGGCACATCATGGCATTTCTAAGCAGTGTTTGGGTCACTGTATTTTTCACCAACACATTGCGGCATTTCCCAGCAGCATTTGAACAAGCAAAATGAAAGTTTTTCACCGAGCCATTGCACCATATTCCATCAGCATTTGGGCCACTGAACCTGGGTGTTTTGAGCCAACACATGATCTTTTCCTAACCATATGTAAGCGATGTTTGTGCCTAAACACAACTACACCTTCACCCGAGCATTGTTGGAAAACGAAGTCTCAGTGTGTTGGGTACAAGATAATGTCTGGCGATATGTGTCCATGATTTGCAGAAATGTACAATGCAAACCTTTTTCTGGCAATTTGGTTGTGATTCTGATTTAAAGTGTTGTATATATTTATATTTTAGTTATTATGAGTTAGCTGAAAAGCATAAACACAGCAACAGCAAACAAGGTAGTGTGCAGAAGTTTTTTCACTCTTATTTGGGTAAAACAATGAGGTATGTGTTGTGACTAAAATTGGGAATGTGGTAGCAATGTGTTCTACCTGATGTATATTTACGCTGCATCTTCAAAGTACTGTGTATTTACATTCCAGTGCTGATCCAAAAAGAGGCCCAGTTGCATCATGCTGCGCATATTAACAAAGACATGTTAGTTTTTAAAAAGTCAAATACATGTATTTTAAGTTCAATTAAGAATATGTATATTAGATATTTACTTGAACTATTATAATGTTTATTATTTGTTAGATTTGCCTACTCTGAAAAATAAGACTTGATTTAGCTCTGTGTTGCTTTCAGCCTCATTTGGTTTTCTGGACCATACAGTTGAGTCATTACAGTTTCTGCAACATAGTAAGAATGAGAATGTGAACAGCATACTGATGTTATTGTCAACACAGGTTTTTGAGAGCTTGATAAGTTGATGTTGTATATTTCAGTACACTATTAGCATGGAAGTCTACTTTCTGCCCTCCAGCAGTGAATGAAACTTCAGAATGCTGTCTCTCTCACACACTCTCAACCACACACATACACACACACACACACACACACATATGCACACATACAAGTACATCTATAAACATACTTATTATTGCAAAACACGCCCTCATTCTAAATCCATACGTGCTGATAGATTTGTGTTTTGTTTCAGACACACACATACAAAAGGAGCATTAATGTTGGTGAGCTCCACTCCCTACAGCTCCAAGGGTTTGTTTATAGGAGAACGGCCCTCCAGTGAAACCTCTCATTTATAATATTTCATCACCTCTTAAAATGTTAGAAATATGCATTGTGTTGAGAAGAGCACTAATGTGTTGATGGATCTGAAAATATATAGCTCTTGTTTTGTGATGTTTTATGAGTGATGTGATGCACTACGTAAAAGTTGTTGATACTAAGAAAAGATTATAGTGGAGCAATAAAATAAAACAGGTGTGCCAGAGAGGGTGGTGTTTACTATAATTTTACCCATGAACTGAAAACATGAGGGGAGGACAAAGATTCTGTTATGCAGTTTTTTTCTAAATCTGTATTACCATACACTTGCGTGGTTTCATATCTTCGACTTTTATAAGTCTTCAGTGAAGTCATTATCGGTATGGCTCATTTTGATTAAGTCATTGGGGAGTAGGGGACAAAAAAATAAATAAACAAATAAACGGATGCCTAAATAAAAGAATAATAGACGAAGAGGAATAGAGAATCGAAATTGTTTTAAAAAATAAAAGGAAATTACATGGGGGATTCTTCAATTAGCATTAAGATTAAATATTTACGTAGCACTTTGTGTAATATGATCATATATATGTGAATATACAGTGTGATCTATAGGACTGGCACAGTATCAGATTTTCACTACATGATTATCACGGCCAAAAGAATTCACAATATCTATATCATTGTGATATGTACAGAAATTTTGAAAACAATAATATCAGTATCTGCCTAATTCATCTCTAATTTTTTCTTGGTAAATGACTTGCACTCCATTACAGGTGTGGGGAGGTGGAAAAAGAGACAAAGCCAGAACAGAAAAAAAATGATATTATTTAAGTGGCACTGGAGTATTTACTTATTATCATATGTGTTTAATCAACATTATATCAGTATTTTATTTCTTAAATATTAGTTTTTGTCGATCTAATATTTTTTAACCCCGCTTTTGTGAACTGTGTGTTTCTTAACTTTTTACTACATCTGAATGCACAAGGACAAACACAGACAACAATTTCAGGACACTTTCTAACACTTTAGTCATCTTATTTTTATAAATAATGAACTGGTTTGTGACCTTTTGCAATGCTGTTTGGGACTTCCATATGTCTTTAGTTCTTATAAACAAGTGGGTTGTCCAGTGGGATTGATCTTCATAAAACTTTAGAGACAAACACAATCTTTGGAAGCCCAGAGTAAACTTCCGGAGTTTCTCTCATCATTCTCTTATCTGTTGAAACCCACAACAACAAACACTTAAAAATAGAGCAATGTTATTTGAGACTCTCTCCCCAGTCACGTGAGATGTTGTTTTCAGGGGGCTTGAAATTAAGTCACTTCAGGACAATGTGTAATTTATTTCCTATTGACTTCCTCTTTTGCAAGTGCATAACACTGACTCACTAATGCTAGTTAATGTTATTAATGTAGT
Source organism: Plectropomus leopardus (assembly GCF_008729295.1). Classification (NCBI taxonomy): domain Eukaryota; kingdom Metazoa; phylum Chordata; class Actinopteri; order Perciformes; family Serranidae; genus Plectropomus; species Plectropomus leopardus. The sequence continues at coordinate 19,018,659 of NC_056467.1, read as the reverse complement.
TGATTTAATCATCACAACACACATTGTAGACAAGAAATTTTGAACATGGAAGGATGTCTAAGTGGAGCTGTATGATGTGGGAACTAGGTGAGTGTGTGTGTGTGTGTGTGTGTGTGTGCCTGTGTGTGAGAGAGAGAGGGAGAGAGAGACAGAGAGAGAGAGACAGAGGAAGTGACATCATGGAAAATGAATGCTGTGCAAACAGAGGCTGCAGCCCCCAGGTGGGCTCTATGATTAAGAGATTACAGAGGAAATGAAAGAGCTTCACACAGACAGACAGACAAACAGACATGCACACGCACACACATACGCATGCATGCATTCTCATGTGCACATGCAATAACTAACCCAAGCCTTTAGTGTGTGGAAGTCAAGGAAGTATTGTAAGTTGTGTGAGTCACTGTGTGTCTCGAAGGTAGAGGAAGTTAAGTCACGGGGGTGCCTGTGCTGGCCGGCAGCCACACGGAGCCCTGAGTCAGTAATGGGGGGAGCTGATTCAGCATGACTTACAGGCAAACAAACCCTAAATAAGCCTCCTCCTACATCCATTCATCCACTCATCAAGAAAGATGCTGTCTCTACCTGACTTTCCTAAGACTTTAAGTTCATTTTTCATCCTTGACAGTTAAATATCAGCTCCACCCAGATCTGACATTTTCCACCTCGGTGATTTTCTTCCATTATACAAAGATGAATCAGCTTCAAATGCTGTGTACTCCATTGCTATTAGTTACATGTGTGGTGATCAAAGAGAAGAGCTTACACAGTTTCCACGGCAATCACAACATCATAGTGATATTTGGCATGGCATCTAATCAATACCACATTTACACAGGAAAGTAATTGCGCTTTTGTTGAGAAATTTCTCAGGCAAAGAAGCGGGCATCTTGTGAGGCACGCTGCACATGTTGTGCATATGTTCTCATATTAGTCCATTTGCCAGCCTATGGTGAACCCGGAAATGTTGAGTACCCCAAAGTTTTACGTTATAAATGGATAGTGTGGGTCCCCAACATTAGGAAACTGCTGGATGCTAACTTTTATGTTGATCAATTTGCATAATATACCTAATTTGTATACATTTGCATAATAGCATATATTGCATAATAGCATATAGTGACATGATTTTAGCTACTGTTTTGCCAATTTGGACATTATTTGGGTGGTTTTCAAAATGTATGTTTTAAACCAGAAGTCTCCATATTCTAACTGTATGTGGGCTGATATAGAATGAATTTTTATTCAATTTAGACGTTTTAGAGGACATCGAATTGACTGGATTAGACAGGTAACTTACTCTGTATTTGAAATAACTGAAATAACTTCACATTAGTTATAAATAGTACTATATTTATAAACACATGAATGCAACAATGCTTGAACACAAACCGTCACACTTAGTTGATACACAGTTGGTAAATGTTAGTAAGGAAGGCAGGTATCATGGCAAAGGAGGTATAATAAAGTCATGTTTAACAGGTGGGACACACAAGTCCTAAAAACAGTTGTTGTTGTTGTTGCTGTTACTACTGTCAGCATATGTGATGATACACATTTATTACAAACTAGGTAAATTATGCAAAATGCCCAACATACGCATCAGACAGTTTCCTAATGTTGGGGACCCGTACTATGTATTTACAACATAAAACTTTGGGGTGTTCAACATTTCCAGGCTGACTTTACTGGGAAGTAAACTATTCTGTTTACAGTAAAGTGAAGTCACACTTTAAGCAAAAGAACACCAAAAGGTTCTTATCTGTTCAGCTGCTGGACGCGGGAACGTGATCAGCAGCTCTGCACCGCTGAAGCCTCCTGCTGAGAGATCTCAGTGGAGGTTATTTGTTTCTGCCTTGAGGAGGTGACAGGGGAATGGGCAGTGGGTGTTCTGGTGGGGTTGCTATAGAGATGCTGTCACGGCCTTCAGGTCTGCTTTTGTCCCAAGTGATGAGCAGGCTAATCAGAAATGTGTGTGAAACTGTGGAGAGAAGTGGATGGAAGTGGAGCAGAGAGTAACAAGATGCATGTTTACACTTGTGTGTGTGTGTGTGTGTGTGTCAGATTAATTGTTGTCATATGCCCGAGCCTGCTGAAGGCGGGAAATCACACCATTATTCTGCCTTGCCGTTCTGTATAAAAGGTATGATCATGGAATGGGAGGACAGAGTTTCCATGGGAGGTAGCAACAGCGCAGAAACAGTGTCCATGTAAACAGATCAGCTGGTAGGATGGGACCATGGGCAGGACAGGCGTGATGTTTTGACAAAGTTCTATGTGTGTTACCCAGCATGGCAGCTGTAAGCAGTTTGCAGCTAACTCAAAGAAAAATAACAGCAGCTGTAAATGTCAGTAAATTAGGAAATCAATGAGATTCTGAAGCTCTTCATCCTCTAAACTGAGGATGAGACCAGCCGCCATATAACAGAGAAGGTAAACAATTGTTATTACCATGTTATGCCATTGTTATTGTTTAGAAAGGGCTGCTGGTGTGAATATTTTATGTCACACTAGAGGCCAGCACTGGTCTGTTACATGTCACATCTGGTACACCTCTTTAAATTCTGCAATGCCAGCAAGCTTTCTGTAATCACACACTGGAGCAGAAGGATGCCATTGTCATTGGTTTCTGAGTAAAAATGCAAAGAAGGCATAAAGAGGAAACAGCGTGATCTCTGTGTAAGAAAGACTGTTGTAACTAAAGAAGGGATTGGCTAAATTGTTACTTTCCCAAGTGAGCTCCAAAGAACTCCTGACCTTCTACTCAGTCTCGAAACTTTGTCACTTCCACAAAAGATAATCTGTACCCTATTGTGTCCTGTTCAGCCACCATTTAAGCCCTAAAGGCGAGTGTGGCCAGCTAATTTAACCTGCCTTCTAAAGGCCTGCTACACCAGGGTTTAACTCTATTAACTGAGAGTCCTTTGAGGCAGTCAAGTCAACCCCGGACCCTTAAAGGTAATGAGCCTTTATGAAATTATTCAGAAAACTTTGACAGAGTGGCTAAAGGCAGGGAGTGGGGGCAGGGGTGGACAGTTCAGCCAAGTTTAGCCTTTTAATTAAAACAAGATGACAAGTGTGTGGCCAGTGTTTGCAGAGGGGACATGTGGCAGATTCAGACAAAGAAAAGATGGTTAAAGAGAGGAGGTTCAGCAAATACACAGAGGCACACTCCTGCTGCAAATGAGAGACAGTTTTGTTTGCACACAGCCCGTCATTTGAGGTGAACAGCAATTGGAAGTGAGAGGACATAAGGACAGAGCTGCAGCTAGACTCCTTCAAACGCAGAGGACAAACATGTCATCACCGCCTAACCACAATAAGGTGCTTTTATCCTCAGCTGACCTCGGAGAAGTGATCCATGCTATTATATCATTTTGTTTAGACTGTTTTGATTCTATAGACCAACTTCTGTCCCAGTCTGAAGTCTCATTCACTGTTAAAAGACACAGAAAGGCTAAACCAAAACTTAAGCCCATAAGGACTATTTAAGAGTTGATTTACATAAATAATCATTTTCCAAATCATTTGTTGATCAAAGTGTCTCAAGCAAGGGACTTTTAGTGTCTAGCATGATCAACTCAGCAGCTCTGTTTAATGACAGAGCTTCATAGAGACTTTCTGCTAATTGTTTGGGGTCTGACCACAGCTTGACTGTTTCTGTTCACGCAGCGTTTTTCTTTTTAGCAAAATATACCTAAAAACCTACTTCAGGTCCTGACACACCAAGCCAATGGTGAGCTGGTCATTGTTGGGCCGTCGGTGAGCATCTTTCACCCTAGTTTTTGCGGTGTGTCCTGCAATGTTGGCACCTGTTGCGCGTATTATTGGCATTAGAGCCCTACTGTGAGTGATATTCCTCTGATTGGCGATTCAGCTCCATGAGAAGAGAAAGTGAGGAAAGCAAACAAATTACTAGAGTCAAGAGGGCATGGAATCAAAACAAACTTTTTGTAATATAAGGCAAGATTATTTTTCTAATCATTGAGCTCTTCAGCAAAAATGGTGTTTAAGTGTGTGTATGTTATGTTCATTGTTGTTTACTACATGATAAATATTGTTTGTTCATTAACATCAGGTTGTGTTGTTAACGTGCTAGCATCGAGTGTCCGTCCTAACAGTTCCTTGGTTTCCTTCTTTAATGGCAAATATAGACTACCGTTGTCTGTTGCCATTGACTGTAGTTTTGTGATGTGTTCAGTTCAACTTTTTGACCAAGACAAAGGTGACATGAGGTGGTGCAACATTAAGGCTTTCTGGCCTCTCGTGCTTTGATGTTGGTTTGGTGTGTCAGGGCCTTCATACAGCACCAAACAGTAGACAGACACCCAATTACACAGCCTGTTCAAGGCTAAATGTTAAACTGCTATTCTGCCTTATAATGTACACAATAAAGCAGCATTATGTCAGTTTCGTTTGGTTCAGTGTAAAAAAGGAAAGCTGGTATAATGGTGGATCTTATTTACGGTAGTATTAGAAAATCTCTGTTTAAAAAATAACTTAAGTTAACGACTAGCTGGTGAACAGAGCAGAGCTTAGCCACAAATGAGTCAGAGGAGAAGGAGTTAGAGGAGACCAAAAGCAGAACTATTTACATCTATCAGGTGGCCAAAAGCACAACTCCACTGACTGGATGTGTTAATTTGGAAAGATAGATGTGTATATTGTACCTACAGTGTATAGACCCTGTGCTTTATTGTACTTTGACATCTATTAGTCTTATAGCTCTTCTGGCAAGAATATCATACAATTTGCCATGTACCATCTATTCAGTGACACAGTAACACACACAATGAGAAGAAAAGAGAAGAGTGTAGAGAGCTGCAGAATGAGGCGGGGCTGAATGTGTGTTTGGAGCTTTTCAAGGGGATGTGGGATGAGAACACAATTAGTGGAGCTTAAGGGAGGGCAGTGGGGGGGAAGCGGAGCGGCAGAGAGAGGATGAGGGTGAGCCACACTCACCTGCACGAACGATCCGACCAAAAGCACAGGTGTTGCACACCTGGGCCTTTGGGCGTCCCCATTAGCCATGATTAACTTGCCAAACTGGGGTCAGCGACCCTCTCTCCTGTTACAAATAGAGAGGGGATTTTGTGAGGTGGAATTAGGACACATTAGCTTGTTCAGGTTATTGTCAGAAGCTCTTGAAAGTTTAAAGATGTATGTGTTACGTGGAATAATGTCAAGTATTTAGATTTTGTTGTTTTTTCCTAGTTATCACCTTTTGGAAGCTGCTTTTAATGTTTGATTTATCCACATTTCACACCTGTCAGTCTTGCTTTGACTGATCTTGTTTTTATTTATTCTGTATGTTTAACTCACTTTAATTGACTTTGTTTTTGTCTCTGTTAAGTGTCTTTATTATTAAAGGTGATTTAAAAAAGGGTGAAAATGGCCATCAAAATGTCCCATGACCCAATGTTTTGTCTTGAAGTTGCATTTTTCAGCTGAACAAAAGTCCAAAATCCAAATAAATTCCACTGTGATTAAAAAAAAACAAAAAAAAACACTGAAAGCAGCAAATCTTCACATTCAAAAGCTTGAACCAACATTTAATTGGCCTTCTTGCTTTCTAATTAACTAATCTATTATCATTTCATTATTTTGCACTATTACAAAACCACATAACTGTATGTCTACTGTGTCAACGGTATTATTTTTGCACTGGTGTCGATATCCAATGAACAGATGGTGAGAAACTGAGTCAAGAATACTTATATATTGAGTAATTCTGGTAAAATTACCCAGACACAGGGAGGATGTGCACAGAAATCTCTTTGATTTGTGGACATATGGGTGTTGTGGCCAGTGATGTCATCCATCACAGCCCCTGACATCATCCTTAGGGGGCGACTGTTTTCTCTCACTGACACCTCACTGCAGGGTCAGCCAAGGGCAAGTGAGAACTTGCAAGAGCACACAAGTGAATGCCAAAACTTGAAGAAGGGGTCCGGCTCACATACACTCTTTTGGATTTAATTAAGTTCCACTGACCTAGATTGTGCCTCTTGTCCTACGCTTTATTATATTTCTATCAACTTGAGTTTGGGATCTATTTTAACAACATGCATTCACTCCGCTGTAAGAATTCACTAAATAATTATCCTTTCATACCAGGATTTGTATTTATTTCATACAAATTATAGCTAACTGGCAATACAAGTTGTCTTAACATGACAAAATTAGAGAATTAAATAATTTTGGGATTAAAGTTTAATGCAAGGGATAAATTCTCAGCCTTTTTGACAAGAGCCAGATGAATTGCAAAGATAGGGAAGAGTTTGGCATGTGTTTGGGCCTGAGGGAGGTATATGAGAACGTGAGAGATAACCTCTGAGAAAGAAGAGTTAGTGGCAAAGAAAGCAATTTCAGGAAGAAAAAGATAACATCAAAAGCACATATGGAACAGCCAATAATTAGGCTGTTTGTTTTTGTTCTACTTAGACACTAGATATGTATTCAGGAGTGAGAGATTGTAGGTAGTGAGGTTTTGTGGGCAGCAGGGATTTCCTCCCTCATCTGCACACATACAGATACAACATAAAGGAAAGAGCCTTTTCTTCCCAGCAAGCATCAGCCTTTGTGTACGTGCACTCTGGCATGTTCCTTGATGTTTTCTGGAGGGGTCTTTTCACTTTAAGCATATGTTGAAAGATGAACTGACAATCACATTTGCGGAATACCCCTAAATGAAGAAATATGAGTTCTTCATATTTGGAGCTGAAAAGAGAACAAGCACTGACACTCAGCTCTAGAAAAGGCGAGATGTGACGCCTCTGGCTTTTTACCCCCTTTCTACCTGCAAGATGATCTTCGTAGCCGATTTGTATGAATTCCACACATTATGAATGACATCATGCAAAGATTCCATAACAAGTTACATCCAGCGAGTGCAGATGATAAGACCTTCCATATGTCAATATGTGTCACTACATGAGGCAAAAGGCTGTGATTGATTACTTTAATGGAGCCAAGAAGAAGACAGGGACACATCAGAGCATGTTGCTGAGTAAAATATTATGCGGTAATGTTTTTTTTAACCCTTATGATTAAAGCAATAACTTTGGGCTGATGGTTCCAAGCTTTTACACAACTGACTGATGCCATGTGTGAAAATAACAACTTAATGTGAACTTGTAAAGAGAATGCATTTCATGTTCAACAGGAAGATAGCAGTGACATGCTTAATAATTGCTTTCTTTTGGGGTGTATGTTCCATTCAGTTTTAGACTTTGTTCCGTTGCTCCAGCAAACAGTGCCGAGCTGAGCACATTAGAAATCAAAACAACCTGGTTAACATAAAAAAAAAATTCATTTTTTTTTTATCTTTTTTGTTTTGTTCTGTCCTTCGCCCAGTGGCTTTGGCCTTGTCACTCCACCATACCCATCAAGACTTCATTTTCCCATTAGGTTCAATTTTTTGTCGTTGCTCTTTTTTTTATCACCCCCTTGGTTTTAGATTTTTAGATAATTTTGCCCTTATGTATGATTGTTTTTTAATGTTGTTTTTTACTATTATTATTTTGTTGTCCCCTAGAATCACTTTTCCTTTATATTTGATTGGGGTTTTTTTCTATTATTTTTTTTTTTTATCTCTCACCGCAACTCGTCTTCTACAACGCTCTTTTTGTACTTTAATGTCTTATTTTTATATGAAAAGCTTTCTCCGGATATAGAAAAGTTTTTGAATTTTAGCACAAGTGAAATACATCAAAAAAAGTTTGGGGGGACAAAACAAGATGCCAGATCTATTACCCTCTACGCTAAATGGAATTTAGTCATCATTAACGTTATAATTTATACCTTTGCTTTTTTAAAGAAAAGGCCTATTGTTTTATCATTATTTTAAATATTTTACTTCCAAGTTTTTAAAAAAAACTGCTGCAGAGCAAGAGCAAAAAAACACTAACTCATCCTGTCAGCTCCAAACAGCTGACCACAAACAACACTTGGCTGCCCTCCTTTTCTCCTCCAGGCTGTGGTGAAGCAGTGTGAAAAACGGAAGGAGAGCACAATTGGTGGTGTGGAGGTGAAGGGAGGTGAGGTTTGAGCAGTGACAGTAGAAGATGGTGGGAGGCTGTCAGGGTTGAGATAGCAATCTGCCACTGGAGGGGTCAGCGGGATTCTTTCCACTAACACAGCCGGTCCTGTCCACACTGTTAACCTCTGATCCATGACCACATCTCGAACTTAAATGACCTCTTTCTCCCCGAAAACTATATTTGTTGAACAACCAAATAATCATACAGACCTTTAGCCTAACGTTGATATGGATAGGGTGGACAAATTATCAAAATTTAACATTATAATCCTGATGAATGTAGGATTTGTTGCAGGACTGGTAGAGACTGCATTAGCTATAGTTAAGTGGACCTAATGAACTGGCAAATTAGTGCATATCAGAGATAAAAATTTGCTCAAATTTCTTTTTGCTAGTATAGCCAAGTAAATATGAATAAACTCAATATGAACCTGGATGAAAAAAAAGGGTCGTAAATCATTAGTTCAGTCAGCCAACTCGTGTGGTCGTGGATTTCGAGTTGATATTTGGTGTCTGGGCTGTGACCTCGTCATTTTCCCTGAAGAATACAAAAAGCTAAATTGAGATTTAGAGAAACAATAATTAGTAACATTGCCAAGAGCACAAACAACATCTAAACAGAGCCGAGAGATCTACTTCTGATCTCCATGTTTAGTCCGAGTAACAAAAGCTTGTTGAAATGAATCAGTGGTCCTGAACCTTTCTGCAGTGAGAAAAACGTTTGGAAACAGACGCCACAGATATACACTGACAGAAAATCTCTGCCATCTGGTACTATTCAAGTGTTAGGCAGAGAGCTTTGATGACCTAAAAAAGGCTGCCTTGTTGCAGAGGATGAGTTGAATATATGTTGCAGCAAGCAGAGTTTGCCATGTGTGAACGTAGCAGTGCAACTGACCTGCCTGATCCAGCTTGCAGCCTTTGCTCCATTAAATTTTAACCCTTTAGCATCCCCTTAACGTCTAAAGCTGTGGTTGTTATGAGATGCCTGAGGTGTTGCTGTTTTGGATTTGCTTGGATCCTTGAACATCATCGACACTCTTCTGTTCCTTTGTAACTTAGTCTCACTTCAGTAACTCTTCGTGGCCACCTACACAGTGAACTTACACTGTGTGGATCATTTAAGCCTGTCGCTGTGTAGATCAAATTTAAAAGATATGACTTAAGGTTTTCTTGTGTGCAACGGACAAATTAAAAGTTATATTAATGACACAGCAAAAAACCCACCCATAGTCTGTGAATATGAAAAGTGACAAACCAATAGGTTAGTGGGCCTCTGAGTAGCTTGTGATGCCTTCGTTCTATTTTTGATCATTACTGTATAACTCTGTCTGCTGTGGCCTTAAATGAAGTTGTCTTTTAGCATGTTGAAATTGCTTGTTATAAGGGAAATGGTTGACTTCTGTTGGGCATCTGCACCAATCCAAGATTAAATTCAACTCTTTTTTTTCTTTAAGTTTTTCTCCTTTATAAAGTGTCAGAACACACTGATGTTTAATCTTTACAGGACAATATGAATCGAGAAAAGTTGTCAAATAAAATAACAGAATGTCTCCATAGTAATGCCAGGCTGGCCTAAATATATCCTAATGTCAATGATTTCAAACATATTTGAAAGTATAAGCAAGGTTTATGATGTGGTCATTGCCCCTTACTCTTTATCTGCCACTTTCTCTCCCGCAGTGAGCCCTGGCCCCCATGAACTTATTAGCGTAGAAACTCCAGCAACACCCAAGGACAACTTTATGAAAAGATCAACATGTTTCAGCTTGTGGCCTTTATAATTGCCATGACCCTTCTCCATGCACCTTGGAAGTAGGTGAAGTTGTTCCAGAAATCTTCGCCCTGATTCTTGATGACCTTGTTGGCCAGATGTCTGATTCTACTAAAATGGAAGCACATTCCTCCCCATGCACATGATTGGTGGATTATAGAGGGTCTATTTAATATCTAACTTGAAAATCTAAGATACTCTGTCATGGGCTGGATGAAAATGTTACAGAATCAGAATCAGAATCAGAATCAGAAAAAGATTTATTGCCAGGTATAGTTAACACAATACGAGGAATTTGTTCTGGTGGGTTGGTGCAACATAAATAAAGAAAAAGAAAACAGATAAAATAGAAGATAAAAATATAAAATATAAAATATAAAATAAGCGAGTATAGAGAATGGAGGAAAAATAAATACCACAATGAACCTCTGCTGTCAGTAAAATGTGGGCATGATAAGATAGCCATCCCATTATGGTCTTATTTCCATAGATAAAATGCAGCATACATGGTTGTAGTCTATTTATAGCTGACAACATTACATCTGTCTTGATAATGGAAAGATGAAAGAGATGTCAGCCAAAAGGAACTTGATATACCCGACCTTTCTCTTTTATGTGTAACCCTCAGTATGACTTTAAGAGATGCTCTCTCATTCTTCCCGCTCATTTCAAAGACTGCAGTCCTCCTTTGTTGATGTGAGTCTCCCATTCCCTTTACTTACAGTAAGTCAAATAGCCTGGGGTTTCTGTTCCAATGTGTGGTGACCTACAAGAGGTTTAACTGACTGTGGCAGTGCAGAGTGGAGTACAGTGAGGTGCCCTAGCGTGCAAACAAACAGTTGCTCAAGTGCTACTGTGCAGAGTAGGTATGTGGATAAATACACCCCCTCAGTCTGAATCAGAGCCGTACTGTTCGTTCTCCACTCCAACACACATAACCGTCTGTCTGGGAGTCTCATTCAGTTTTTGACAGTTGGGTTTTTCATGTGTGATTTTTCAGTTTATGCAGCCACAGCGCCTCTACAGGTGAAATGAATTCTTGTTTCAACTCATTAATTTATGCACACCCTTTGGCTATGTTTACACCACCATGTGTTTTAATAGGCTTTACTCCATAGAATTCCTTTGTGTCTGTACATAAAACAGCAGGTAGTTTGGCATCCCTGTGTTTTACTGTATGGCTTGTGACTCGTCATATAACAAACACCTTTATATGTGCATGCCAGCCAACCGCAGAGCCCACCTGTCTCTCTACTCACATTATCCTCTGGAAAATGACTCATTGTTAGTTGTAAACATTGTGATTGTTGGTGGGTTTATGTGGGGCTTCCCCAGTCTGCTCATTATGAGCACATTTGTTTTGATCTTGGATTGAAACTGTCTGGACGGGGTATGAAAGCCCCCCCCTACCCCCTCCATGTCTTCCTAAAAGCAGGTGAGTCCAGCTGGCCTCTCTGCTGTTTTGTATTCGTGACAGGATAGTCTCAGGTCAAAATCCCCTAACAACCCACAGCCAGACACGTGTATGAGCATCTTGTTTGCTCTGCAGTCCAAACAGATATCAGCTCTGATGATGACACCTGCAAGAGGACAAGAAAAAGGACAAAGGAGACACAATGAGCACCAAGAAAGGAATCAAAAAGCTCCCTCTTTTCTTTCTGCCGGTCTTTGACGCCAGCCTTTCTTGTAGCCCACCTTAGGAAAACATCCGTGCCCCCACACGACGCTGAGCCTTGCGTTTCCTTCTGTCTTTAATCTTAGTGAAAAGAGCTTTTAACAAGGCCGGGGAGGATGACGGGATCTGCCAAAGCAGAACAAAGGCAGGGAGGAACTGGGAGAGATAGTAGCAGAGTGGAAGGGCTCTGTAATTTATCACCTGTTGCCCTTGGGCGGCCCTGCACTCCACGCCCTGGGCTCTGTGTGAGCGCTTGTGTATGCGTATGCAGGTATGGAAAGGTGATGAATGAATAAGCAAAGAACAAAAAAACAGACATTTTTCTCATTCCTCTAAAACCTCTAAAGACATTTCTGTGCAATGATTTCAGGGGAAAAGTAGTCATCTTTTACCAAAGACACCACATTTATCCAAAACTCCCTGAACCACAGATTTTGACACTGCATGCTTGGGGGAGTTGGCCTAGATATTGGAGTTAGTGCAATTTAATATCTGATGTCTGAAGTACAACAGTGTAACATAAGAAGAAATAATATGACAAGAAATAATGCAAAAAAAAAAAAAAAAAAAAACATAATCGGGATCACCATGCTCACCTGGAAGAGCGGACGCCCCATGCACAAAGGCTATGTCCTTGCTGCAGTGGCCACAAGTTTGATTCCTCAAAAAGTAATTAAATAAATAAATTATGTGTTATTATTATTATTATTATTATCATTATTATTATTATTATTATTATTATTATTATTATTATTACAAATTAAGCAAGGTGGTCTTCCACCCAGAAATAAATAAATAAATAAAACTATTATATTATTTATCGTAAGCAAGCACAGCTAGTAATTCTAGGAACGGTAGTAATAATCATGGCAATTTGTTGAATTTATTTATGATTATGATTACATTTGCTAACTATTATTTCAGACAGCGCTGCATGGTTATCTGACATAATAATATATACAATAATCATGGCCTGGAAATGAGCCAAAATTGTTATGTTATGTCTTGTCTTGTTGAGGCTGACTTATGTTAGATTTCACTTTGCTGTCTCCAGACATTTTAGATCTGAAATCCCTTTATCTTGGCCTGCCACCCTGTGGCTTGCTGTTGCAAATACAGACAAATAGAAGTTTATAGAAGTATCAATAATGTTTCATTTTAGACTGGGTAAAATGGAAATAACGTAATCAAACCTATCATTCTGGAGACTAAGTAAAGACAGCTTTGAGTGACAGTGAGAAATGACGAAGGTGGTGAGAATCTGACTAATGCTGCCTTGAAGTTCTCTTAGTGAACACTTTCTTCTCTGTACTAACGAAGACTTATCAAGTAAAATTGAAGTAAAATGAAAACTGAAAATTGCTATTTTGGTACCTCTTGATTTACCTCTTAATTAACGGGCAGACATTTTCGTGAAACCGAAGAACATACGTGCGAATATAGTGGGGAATTTATAAATTAGCCACTTTGAACTAATTTCTATTTGATTAACAAGGACATTAATTTGATTTCGGACACACAGACAGAATATGAGACGTGTACGGTCCACAACTCATCAAATTTCTTTTATTCCAAGAAAGCACAGATAATTTTGACCACTTTTGTCGGGTTGTTTGCGTTTGATCTTTAAAAATTCCCACGCGTCTTCTTGCACGAGAAGGTAACGCTAGACGATGAATGACGTAGCACGCAGCTGCGGTGTTGTGGTCGGAGCAAAGAAGCTAGGAAGGAGTCAACCTCTCATCATCATAGTACCGTGAAGAGGTGTGAACCCAGCGAGCACACAGCCGTCACAGTACCAAGAGAACATTAAAAAAACCCGGTTGAGTCCTTCATACAGCGAGGGTCAACATGTCTGAGACATACGGTATGTTTGTGCGAGGCGGCAGGCTGTAATTTCATGCTTGCTAGCCGTGACACACACTGATGAGACAGACTGGCTCTTAGCAACGTTGCTAGTTAGCTAGCTACATGTTAGCTTAGGCTGCCACCTCACCGTGTCTGTGGCTTTTGGTAGTGATGACAAACGTTTGCTGTTGACATGTCATTCAGAGAAACTGTTATACTGTGTGTGTTTCGTATGTGTTAACTGACGCCTCTGTCCTGCTTATGGGGATTTGCACGGCCCCTTAAACAGTCAGTGACAAACATATGGTGATGCATTTCCAGGTAAAAGTTGCACAAACTTCACGCACAGAGCTCCAGAAGCATGTCAGTACATGAAGAGTGTGTTTGCAGGAGCTCAGGTATCCCGAGAGCATCGAATTTAGGCAGATTGGGTGAACTTGCGAGCTAAAATAATGTTGCGTTTATCTTTTAGGTGCTGTGTAATTTTATTTATCAGGTAGCGCTTAGCTACAAGGCCTACATGAGGAAGTTAGATGGCTGCGATCCGCTTACCTGTAGAACAGCTGCAGTTAGGCTGTTCACATCCTGAATCCGAGTAATTTCACTTTAGATCATCTACAGTACTGTGCCAAAGTCTTACGCCACCTTAAACTTTGTTATTCTATCAAGGGTATAGTGCTCGTGCATACTTATTTCTGAGAAGTTATTTGTCTGTTTGTTTGTTAAACTAAAACGTAACTCTAACATACAGGAAATATGTATGCAGTATTCAAAACGCAAATATTTCAGAATAAAACAGCTTCAGCGGGCTAAAACTGCAAGTATTTGGAGTGATCTCCCTTTCCACCTAGCATGTCTTCAACTCTCTAGGGCAGACAATATTAGATTTACAGAACTAATCCTCAGGTTTCATTAAAGTTCATATTGATTGCTTTAGCAGTCAATTGTACGATTCCATGTGTCACACTAAATATTGACTACAGTCTAAAGAAGCCATGTTGTTCAGATGTATTGGGTGTTGTAATGTATTGTACATGGGCCCTGTATTTTTGTATCTTGTAATGGAGACTGAAAAATAAATATATATGAATTCTCATTACAATTTTGCTCAAACAGCAAATTCATGGTGGTCTAAGACTTTTGCACAGTACTGTACATTTCATGGTAATGCTGACAGAAGACAAGTTTGCCTGTCTTTAAGAATTGACATTATACAGAACACTACTACTACTGACAGAAAGCTACAACTGTGCTCCATATATAAATTCAACATGTCTCTGCCTTACAGTATAGCAGCACGAGAGGCCTGACACTGTAGACTCATTTATTTCGATATGGCACGCCATAATTCTCTCCCGCTGTTCTCTTTCTTACACACCCCCTCCATCTGTTTCTACTTGTACCCTGTCTCCTTCACTCCTTGTATGAAACTTTATCCCAGTGGGCAGTATTTAGGTAAAAGTGGCAGCGCTAATGGTAGTTGTAATAGCCTCTTATTGATTTCTGTCTCAGTCTCCTGTGCTGTCTGCGCTCCTGGAGGACCAGTAGTGGAACTGGCAAAAAGCAATATGAACGCTATAAGTACATGGCCAGGCTAGATGGGCCCCAAGGGAATTTGTTGTATGTTTTAATTCATTTGGTCCTTGATCTGTATGGCACTCTTTCATTAGTTTTTCTTGAGGAATGTGATTTTTATTAGGAAATAGTAAATATTATAATCTTGCACTTCTTAAATGCCTATGCAATACTGAATTAGACAGCTGCTACTTTTAAAAAGCAAAATATAGTAGACATTAGGCTTGCAGCGATACATCAGTTTTAAGGTATACCATGGTATGAAAATTGATGGTTTACAGACCATATACATATGCTCTTTTACAGTATTGAAAAATATATGCAACCGGACAGAGCATTGCACAACTCTCACTTATTATTGGTTGAACCAAAAAAAACAAACTTATGTTTTCACTCCATTAAGAGTCATTGTAACTAATAATGATAATGGCAATTGCGTAATACAGTATACCATGAAGCTGTGATATCAAGACAGTTATCGTATTTTGAAAATATCATATCTTTGCAACCCTACTGGACACTTTTGTGTCACTGGACAGTTTGTTTTTGTTGAAGAACAACTGAGCTTACTTGTTTCTATAGTCTATATTGCTCCTTTTAGGCAACATGTGAGTAGATAATGGAGCTGCAACTAATTATTAATAATTAGTTATAATCATTACTAATAATAATTACTAATTATAACGGAAATAATAATTTTCATAATTGCAATTTTTTTTTGATTGACTGATCTAAAAGTATTTTTTTTGATTAATGACTAAGTCTATAAAATGTCATAAAATATTGGAAAATGTCCATTCTCTTAATGAAAAAACAGAACAAAACCAGACACTCGTGTTGCTTGACATGGATTTTGGCCTTTGTCACATGTAAATTTTTGTATCATGTGTCCATTTGATCTTTTCAGTTTCCATAATTTCCTTCTGTCTTGTGCTCTACACAAAACATCAAAAGCATCGAGATGTGGTGCAAAAGAAACACATTGTAAAAGTACATTTAAATTCAATGCGAAAATAAAAAACTAGCTAACAATATTTCCAATGAGGCAAACATCTCATGTAACTTCAGGTGCAAATGCCCTGTGCACCTTGTCATTAGATCAGAGGACACATCAGACGTAAACCGTAGATCTGGGCCTGAGTGTGTTAAATGTTGTCACAGTGTAAGTGAATGCAGATAACAGTGTTAGTCTGTTCTCTCCGGGGTTATTTAATATTGATGTGTAAAGAATACAATAGCCTGAAAGGCTGCTGTTGAGAGGGCAGTGCTGCGTTCTTCTCTCCCAATTGCTCTGACATATTGACAGCTTGATTGTTGTATGCAGATCTCACATGGGAATATGTGATGTCTGGGAAGACACTAAAAAGCTGAGGCAAGCTTTTAAAACCGAGCTGTTAGCTTTTGATTTTGGCAGTTCTGCTGTCACGACCGTTGACAACGTGTGGTTGTAACGTTGACTGCTGTTGCAGAAGAAAACTGTAAGTGCTTGTAGGCTCTTTCGCATTGCTTAAGCAGTTCTGTTATGGTGAATTTGACCTCCAGCTCGTGTCGCTTGAGAAAGCACCCGCTTCAACAAACAAAGGTGCACCTTAAACTGAGCTGGCAGTGGTATGTGTTGGCCGATAAAGGTGACTCACAGAGCACTAGCATAACAAGTTTAAATGTCACACAGGAACTAAAGATCAACCTCATCTGCTCCACTTTTTTTCTCTAACCTAATGTTTCTGTTGAAATTGGGCAGAGCTGAATACTCGCAGAGTGTTCACCTAGCTGGTAATATAAACAGTTGTCGCTAATCATTTGCCAGGCCAGCACTTCTTGCCTCCACAGCCGGTGCTTAAGCTTAAACAGACATTGCGTCCTGTCTTCAAATTCCAACTGAAGCAGGCTGTCAGGAGGAAACATGTAGTTTGTAATCATTGTTACGTCACTGACCTTCCTGTCATTGTTTTTCTACCTTTCTGTGCATCACTCACAAACATAGACACAGTTATGCTCACACATATACGCACTCTTTCAATTTCACTACATTGTTTCATAACAAGTTGGAACTGAGGTGCATCCTACATATGTAAGTGCCCGTGGTACTATCTTTGTTTATAGCACACAAAGGCTGTCTGTACTGTCAGTGAATGGCCTGGCATGTCAGCGACCTGAGTCATTTGGGCTCGGGATCATATGTGTGGGTTGGGTTGTACTCCAGAGCAAAAGCCCACTCTCCACAACAACATCTGTACAGCCAGCTGGCGCCATTCAGTCCCTGCGCAAGTCAGTTAACCCTAAGCCATGTTCAATAACTCTAAAGCTTTTGCTTTGCTCATGTGGTATTAATTTCTGGTGCTTTTTCAAGTCTTCAAACACAGTAATTTTCACCTCAGACAAACAGGAATATCCAATCTGAATCATAAGTAGCAGGTTGTACTGATTACATGTGAGGCGTTGTGATTAGGAGGCTAATTTGGGGTTGTTGGATGCTGTGTGACTAGAAGATCAGTGGGATTAAGAGGAAATCTAAGGATTGTCTCCGAGGATGGAAGTGCAAAGAGCAGCAGGTCCTCCCCTGACTCCGTCGTTGCATTGAGCTCTACTTTCTCTCCTCTGCTTGCAGACTTCCTGTTTAAGTTCCTGGTGATTGGCAGCGCTGGGACAGGGAAATCCTGCCTCCTCCACCAGTTCATTGAGAACAAGTGTAAGTTTTGCCTCATTAAGGCTTATTAGTCACATCAGGTTAGCATAAGAGTGAAAACATAATTGGGCTGTTACGCAGACACACAGAAATTGACATGCTCACAATTAGCGTTGATTTAATGAGTTGTTTAATGCCTCACACACAGAGATAATAAAGCCTCTCACTCTGCTGTGAGGTTACACACTCCTGAATTTTTTAAAAGAAGTCCTTCTGAGGAAGTTATTCATTGACCTCCGTGATCAGTCAAACCAAAACGACAGGATTAATTGTGTCTGTTTAGATTCCTAACATTCACACAAGATTTTTTTTCATTGATCGTATTTGCATCTTGTTTTCTCTGCCAAATGCACTTAAGTTGAATTCAAACTCAGATCTTCTCTTTTGATCAGGTTTGTCGATGTACTCATGCACTTTTGTTGTTTTGATGGGTGTTTTTTTTTTTAATTTGTCTATGTTTTAATTTATAAGAGTTTTTTTTTTTACCCTGAAAAAAAATCTCTAGCTATAATTTTTTAATGTTGAAATTGCAATAAAGTGCTGCAGGGATGACATCAATTTGTAGGCCAACCTGGAAGTTAATGCCACTGTAGTTCCCTCAATGAAAACATGATTATTGCAGGAAATAAGTTCTGTGGCAAATAAACATTTATGACACTTACATGCTTTGTTCTGCTAGATAATTTCCACAAATTGACTCCAATTGTATAAATCTTTAAATGTAAATGTAACACCTTAGCCAACAATGGCTTCAAAAAGTTAGTTAAATGTACACCTCTCTAACAGTGTCAACGAAACTGAACATCATAAGCTTCACAAAGTCAGGATTTATTGCACGATGTTCAATTGCATTTCTCCACTGTCTGTAATAAACCTGTAACATCAGTGTATTCATCATAACAAAACATGTTTACTATCCTCTGAACTTTAGAACTGTGGAGATGTTGATACATAAGCTAGAAAGTCACCAAACCAATAAGTATAATTCATGTCTCATAATTAAAACTTGTTTCACTCACACATATGCTTGTAGAAATTTGATTAAAGACACGTTGAGTCCCTGTGCTGCTATGGGAGAGAGAGAGAGAGAGGAGGGCGGGGGCAGGTTGGCACTGTTAATCTAATCTAGACTCCCTTTAGTCTTTAATGTGGATGTGAGCTGTTTGAAGATTACAGTTGAACACACCAGCATATTATAGATTAGAGGTAAGAGCAGAGCTGAAAGTGTCGTCTCCACTTCTGTTTAAACAACACATCATTTTGCTGGGGAAATGACACATAATGGCATTGCTAGAGCTTTGAACTGTGCTTTTAGCTATTCTGCTGTGGTCTTATCTCACCTTCCCTCCTTTTCACTTAATTTTCTCTTTTTGTTCCTGCTGCAGTTAAACAGGACTCCAACCACACCATTGGCGTGGAGTTTGGTTCCAGAGTGGTCAATGTTGGTGGAAAGACAGTCAAACTGCAGATCTGGGACACCGCTGGGCAGGAACGATTCCGGTAAACGCCTGCAATATTTACTGCTAAGGGTTTGGCAAACTTTGTAGAAATACTAGGTGAACACGAATTACTAAGTGAGTACACGTGCAGTTTTTGGCAGCGTTCAGCTCCAAAAGGAATGTGGAGATGCCACAGTCTCATACCTCTCAGTCTGAGCAGCTTCTTTTGAATAAATAAGTATCTGACTGATGATAATAGATAAAAGCAAGGGACAGTTTCTTACCCACATTCCCCTGCCATATCGCACTAGCTGACGTTGTTGTCCTCAATACATTATTTTAACCAAGATCTCTGCGTTCTCTCAACAGTTCTGTTACACGCAGCTACTACAGAGGAGCAGCTGGAGCACTCCTCGTTTATGATATTACCAGGTAAAACGACCACTGTTCTTACTGTCCTTCTGCCTTTCCCTGTATTGATTGTGCTGCTCATTTTTGTCATTTACAAATTATGTTCTTCATATTGTGAGATATAGACCCCAGCATAGTGCTTACATTTTCCTGCCAGTGCAGTAAATGTCTCCAAGACTTGATCAATTTTCCTTATTAAACAAGGAAATAATCATTAAAAAAAACTCTGTGGTTAGACATTCACAGCAGTTTTATTTTCAGGTGTTAGATTGGATCTGGATAGACTTGAAATTGAAATTTACTGACCCATGAAGCTTAACTGTGAATAGTGTTTCATTTTATTTATATTAGCATCTACACATATTGTTGTTTTCAGTCCGTGAGTTGTAACAAAACCCCCAAAAAAACATACCTCCTCCAGAAACTGTGCAATTTGATGTACTGTAACCCATACAGTGAAAATTGAATACCAGAACCAACTCACAGACCCATGTTTTTTAAGCTTTGTGTAGCGACAGAGGAGTTGTGAAATCTAGATGGAGCGAGTGCAGTAATGCAGAGAGACAGGAATGTAATACAGTTTGTGTTCGTAAGAAGGTATGGGCCTTTGTGCAGAGAGAGATGGAGTGCAGAGTGGCAGGAGCTCTAATATAGAGGCATCCTCTGGCAGGCAGCAGCAGTCGGGATAGCTCAAGTCCATCACAGCACGTGTCACCTGAGGAAAAAAGACAGAGAGAGTGGGGGGATGGAAAAGACGAGTGAAGTGAGAGGGAGAGAAGTGAATGGAGGATTGAGACATTCATCACTTTTCACTGGTGAAAAGGTTAGCAGGAAGATGGACAGGAAAGCAGTTGAAAGCGAGAGAGAGCGTGTGCATCAGATTGCAGCTGCATGTGAATGAGGAGTGACGTCATTCTTTGGCTGTTTGGGAAAGCAGCTGTTAAACATCACTCTGCTGACCCACACCCTTCTGCTAACCTCACTGGCCTCACGTTTCCATGGACACCAGGGTCCTGTCTCCATGGTGACAAGTGGCTTCAACCCAAAGAAGTTTTCATGAAAGTTGTTTTTGTTGAAGATTATTTTTTATGCATTTTGTGCCTTTATGTGTTAGTAGAGAGAGAGAGAGCAGAGCAAGGGAATGACACACAGAAAACTGCCATCCAGCCGGGAATCTTTTCTGTGTCATTATTAATCCTTGCAAACCTAGAACATCAGTTTGTGTCTTCAGGTGCCTTTCACGGTGCATTTAAACATTTGAAACCTGAGCAAATAGTTTGCTTTCTTTTGAGAACATGGCTAAAAGGCCAACTTACGACCAACACAAAGGTGACTAGAAAGTGACTTGGAAATTAGTTTTAAAAGAGAGAGAGGGTGAAATAGTTAATATTAAAAAATGGAAACATTTCTATAGTGCAGGGTCACTGCAGGGTCAACCCGCTCTAAATAGTTTATAATTATGTTACAAAGTTAAGTCTTTTTTCGTCCGTACCATACACACATTAAATTACCTCTCTGTCACCCACCAACCAACCATGAACCTTTTTAGGGGGTTGAGAAGAAAGACAAAATAATATCCACCCAGAGATTTAAAGGTCCAGTGTGTACAATTTAGAGGTATCTATTGGCAGAAATGAAATATAATATTCATAGCTGTGTTTTTAACTGTATAAATCACCTGAAAATAATCATTGTGTTTTCGTCTTCTTAGAATGTGTCATTTACATAGAGCTACATACCGAGCAGGTCCTCTTCCACGGAGTCTGTCGTGTTGTTTCTACGGTAGCCCTGAATGGACAAACCAAACACTGCTAGATAGGGACATTTGTGTTTTCTTTCGGCCTCTGTAGTTGTCTTTCACGCTCGGCAGGCAGTAGATGTTTCAATTGGTTGCAGTCTGCACCCTCAGCTGCTAGATGCCACTAAATCCTACACACTGGATCTTAAACATCTTATTGATTTCGGTAAGTTACACATTTTTTAACACCCTCAAGCCCTAGAAGATCCTTCATTTTATATTTGCACAAAGTAACCCTTTGAAGACAGAGTCCTCGTGATATAACTGAGGTAGGTGTTAATATAAAGGAAGAATCTATTTCAGCAGGAAAAGTAAAATAAGTAGGTTCATATTTGAGAATTTAAATGATAATTTAAAAGATTAATTTGAAATCGAAAACTGTTTATTACTGTACACACAAAGTTAAGATTACTTTAAGGCCCACCTACACAAAGTATGTATTTCATTTGGACCCTTGAGCTTAACATGTTACACTCTGATCCATAAGACCAAACAATAAACTAATTATGTCACACAATAATCCATTTTTCCTGTCTTGTCTTACAGTCGGGAGACATACAACGCTCTAACCAACTGGTTGACAGATGCTCGGACTCTGGCAAGCCCCAACATTGTTATTATCCTGTGCGGCAACAAGAAAGACCTGGATGCAGACAGAGAGGTGACCTTCCTGGAAGCGTCACGTTTTGCTCAAGAAAATGGTAATTGGTCATAAATCTATATTGTCTCACGTTTAAAGTGTCGATCTCCCTGCTTTCTTTAAATAATTTGTACCACCACATCCTGTCATTTGTTTCTCCTGTCTTTTCTACTCTTTCTGTTTTCTCCACATTGAATGTGTGCTCTTTTTTTTTTACGTAGAGCTGATGTTCCTGGAGACAAGCGCTCTGACAGGGGAGAATGTCGAGGAGGGTTTCCTCAAGTGCGCTCGCACCATCCTCAACAAGATAGATTCAGGTACCCCGCTCATTTATCACCACTTCAGAGCTCTGCTCGACTGCATGAGCCCTGTGGATCTGCATCTAGTCTAACTGTTTACCAGTTTATCTGCATTGCTGACATTTCTCGTTATGGTTCATTTCAAAGGTGAGTTGGACCCGGAGAGGATGGGTTCAGGTATCCAGTATGGAGATGCTTCGTTAAGGCAGCTGCGACAGCCAAGAGGCACCACCACACAGAATAAGCAGCAGTGTAATTGCTAGGGGTCGGAGCCCCATCCTCACTTCAGCCCACAGGCCCGCACAGACAGGACGCCCCCTACAGGTCAGTGGTGTGTCATCAACTCAAGCTGGTGCGACTTTTAAATAAGTTCACACAGCAGGCAAATCAGATTTGTTTCTCTAATCAGATCTTGAAGACTGACTATCCACAATGTTATTTGCATTTAATTAAATCCAAGTTCAGCAGTGATTGGAATTGCATTTCAAACCACCTCCAAATGTGGTTTGAATCAGAATTGCAACAAGAGCATTTCATGTGTTTCTTGGGTTTTTTTTTTCGCTGTTCAGACTTCCTAAAACCAATCTAGATATAATCTGGAGATGCCAAAAAAAAAGATTTGGGCTGAAAGTCTGAACATGGCCTAGGACAAGGGTCCCACAGTCATGCAAATCCTGGAAAAGTCATGGAATTTTGTTGTGTGTAGTGAAGTTGTTTTAGAAATCTTCCTTGGATAACTTTCCATGTAACATTACAGCAAATGTATTTTCTGTAGCCGTGGATGTAACATAGCTCTAATATTTGTCGGAGGTGACTTTTCATCTTCCATCACATTCATCGCTTCACGCTCTCCCCGCAGTCCGTCTCTCCCTCCATGTGTGCCAGCTTGCTGAAATTATGTCTGAATAGAGTTTGAATCTGATGTGTTTGAATATCACCAAGTAAGTCGGGAAAGAAAAAAAAGTATTACGACATAATGAAAACATTACTATGTCAGCTTAAGCTCATATTGGGTCCTTGAGATTTTTGAGATTTTGTCTATGAAAATGTGTGGGTACCCTGCTACGAGACTTAAACTGTAATCTCTCTCTCTTTTGTTTCTTGCCTCAGTATAGAATAGATAACGGCAAAGACAGTCATCATCCTCTTGTCTCCTCTCTCTTCTCCAGCTCCAGGTGTTTTTCGGTGTGTGGGACCGTCCTCTCTGCAGTCTCACACACCTTGGATCACCTGGATGAGTGGTCACTGCAACCCCTGACCCCTGACCTCTGGTAAGACTCTCTACTCCTAACCTGAGGGGGTGAGCTTTGTCCTTGTGTGTGGGCAGGGAAACCCCTCAGTGTGAACACGCTGGGATCATGAAGAAGAGTCTAATTCTTAAAAAAAAGATTTCTCAGTGACTTACCAGACAAGGCTGAGTCACGGGTTGTGCGTATGGGTTGCCCTGCTGTTGTTTAATTTCTTTGCTTCTCATTCTGGTTTTAGTAACACCTACATGCTTTTTTGTTTGCACATCACTGTTTGTAAATTATTATTGGTAAACAATTTTATTCATATTCATTGTGCGACCTATTTGGTTATGATTCATGTTAAGTTTGGTCAGCGCTTTTGAGTTTCAATATTCGCAACTGCACTTGTTAAAAATTACTTTTTTATTATCCATTAATTGAGTCGACTGTATTTTTTCGTAAAATCAGCCTGTCATTGATGGTGACTACGTGATAAAAACGTATCCTCTTAAAAGTAAAATGAAGTCAACATGCACAGATTTTGTTTTAGAAATTTTGTAGATATTTTGAAATTCAGATACAATGTAAATTTGTAAAGGTTTCTGCAGCTGTTGTCCAATATTTTTTCCTGATCCAAATGGAAATAGATGATCAGTGAGTTTAAAGATATACTATGCAGGATTTTCCCAGAAAAAAACGTAAAGAGTCATACAGAAGTAATCCCTCTGAATCATCACAAATGACCCACTTTCAGTGTGTGGCAGTGTAATTTTTCTGCGGACTCTGAAGGCCCTCTGCCTTTGTTTTCTTATTTTTATCTCAATTTCAGTGTGTGCACATTGATGGATGTGTACCCATTTTAAAGTAATTGACAATCCTGCATAGTATCCCTTTAATTGTAGTTAAGATTTTTAAAGTCATACAGGTCCAAATGTAGAGCCCAGTTCTTTTACCCGCTCTTACCCTTTTTCCACCAACATTGAACTGGTTCCTTTCTGGTTCCCACACCTAATTTTAACTGTTAAGAGCATTTCGACCAAAAACAAATTGGTTCAGAAGCTGAAAAGTTGGTTTGAAGCGGGAACCAAAAAATTGCAGGTTTTCCGTGATTTGAAGTGCAAACCGTGATGACAGAATGGAAAGAGCGGATGGAGCAGGCAATAATGGAGAAGTAAAGTGAGAAATTGTCGGGAAATAAGTGAGAAATGGTCTTTTTAATAGTCGGTTCATGCTTGTTTTGGGGGTCAAAACAAACATCTGTAATAACAGGACAATAGTTTGTAGGGAATCAGTGTAATCTGTGATTTTGCTTCTATTGTTAAGTTCTGTTGTGCATTGTGCAAGACCCTCTCTTGATGACACGTCCTTGATTTTAATGGTTCCACACAAAACTGATGGTTCGCTAGACAGCACCAAGGTTCCAGGAATCCTAAACGGAACCAGTTCAAGATCAAGAGACAATGTAATGGAAAAGGGGTATCTGAGATGTGTGTGACATTGAGTCATTTGACTTTTTGATTTGCATAAAAATGCACTATTATGGCATAAGTGTTGCCCTTCGTGATATACTTGATATTGTGGATCTACAGTATATTATTCTTCATCATATCTCTAAACTGTCAAAGGGAACAGTCCAACCACTCCATTCTAACATAAATGAGCCTGTGGGTTAAGTTAAAAGCACAAAAAAAAGAGTCTTTGCTCTTTATTTTACTCCAAAGTTCCCAACATCTGTAGATTCACATCATCAGATTTAGCCCATAGTTAAGTCCCAGTGTCTCCGGTCCTGTCACAGTGTAAAGTTTAAGAAAGGGTCATCAATCTTTTCAAAACTAACATTGCCTTTGACTCCTCCTGCTGGGCTTTTACTCCATTTTTTTTTTTGACCTCCCTTTAATTCACGCCGCACAATCTGCGTTAGGGACGTCACAGGAAACCACAGTTGGTTTTGCCTCAGTGCCATGTGTGGGGGAACTTTCAGCTGCCCACTCAGTTCCCTCACAGAGGCTTGGCACTGTTTCAGCATGCAAGGCTGTAAAGGCACCTTGATTAAATTCAGGAAGCTGTTTTTAACCTCCAAGGTAGTTTTCACTTCTCTTTGTTGAAGCTGCTCCGCTACTAAATGTCACCGAGTTTGCCGAGCCGACCCAGATGTTTTCTCCTCAGAGCAGACCCTGTGTTGCCCCAGAGAGAAACAGGGAATTTCCACTTGAACACGGTTTCCTCTTTCCATGCAGCACTGACGGCATGGTTTGTAGTGCTGCCGGAGGAGAATGAGGTTGCGACTTAATAACTTAAAAACATCCCGCCCTGCTGTTGAGTCAACGGCACTGCTTCTGTCTGAACCACTGAGAGCAGGTCATACTGACCCAGCCAAGAGGAGATCAAAACTAACTGTCTGCAAAACTGTTTTCTGATGTCTCAAGTGTTCGCATACATCCTCCCAGACATACCGTATGCGTTTTAAGCTCAAGTGAGCCAGCACACTGAAGGGAAAGAGTGCAAACATGAGATAGTATAGTATATCAAGAGAGACAAATGGTCAAAAAAAATGTAGTTTTCATAAAATATTGGCATTGTGTGATAGTTTTTCTCCTTCTGCAAGTGCACTTTTACTTTTGGATTTTCATGTTTTGTTTATATGCTGCAACTATAGAATTGTACATTTTATTTTACTTGAACAGTATGCTGTAATAAAGATTTTAATAGTATATGTTTATCATTTCTTACTAAATAAAAACTGAGATTGTTAATCTGATCTCTGCCGTAATGAGGCAAGGCTGCTGTAGCGGTGACACCTCCTGCTGTCTGAGGTTTAGTTAGTCTGTTGCCCGCTGCTGACGTGGAGGTGGCGATGAAAGGATGTTCACTTCCTGAGCTGTAGGAGGCCGTCAGAAGCTCTGATCTCTCGTGTTCGCAAGTTGGCATTTATACTCAGTTATGGAGTCACATAAATGGTCGAGTGCTGTTAAATCAGCGTGCATTTATCTGTATGTATTTATTGTACAGTTCATATTAAGCACTCATCAAAATACCCATACGATAAACTTCCTTTCCTGTGTGGATTCAATCATGTGATGAACGCAATCCAACTCAGTTGTTGCTTTGTAACTAATGTTATATAATCAACCCAAAATACTACTGTACATCTCAAGTAACCGCTGCTGTAAATAAGATTTGTCTATTGTCCATTGAGGGTGAGTGTTGCTCATTGATTGTAATGAATATGCAATTCCCAGTAAACTGCTTGTTTTTTCAGTTAACCCCTGTCACCAGTCTCCTGGATGTTAATGTTAATATCTGTGTCTTGTAGGTTCATGTCAAAGAACTCACTTTAACATGAACCCAAGGGAGGTACAGTACATCAGGTCCTGAATGTGAGTAAATGTCGCTATTTTTTACTCTCCTGTGAGCTGTAACTTATTACACATCAGGTTTATACGCATCTGACTTAACAGCCCCTGAAATTTAACAATAGGCTCCATGTACGTGATTCATTTTCATCATGTTTCATTCTTCAGTTGAGTCATTTCTCTCAAAGGCAGTCAGGGTGAGGTTAGGATATCAGAGGACTCACAAGATGAGGAGTAAATGCCCTCCGTGTCCAATTGTCTGGATTTATGTTCTCGGGTCGATGGAGTAACGGCTAGAGTGGTTTAATGTAGCTGAAGTGGATATATTGACTGATTTATTGATCCTACATAGGCTGTCAAGATGACCTCATAACCAAATTGCATAATTTATTGTGGCAGGTCTGGAGTTTTACCACTAGATGGTGCTAAAATATTGGAAAGAAAAATCTCAAGTTCCTTTATTTAAAGACTATTGCATTTGCAAGTAGTCTAATGCAGTGTTTCCCAAACCTCTCAAGTACCACCTGTCCTGCATGTTTTAGATTTCTCTCTGCTCCAACACAGCTGAAATAAACGATCAGCCTGTCAGCAGCTTCAGGAGCTCATGAAGAGCTGATCATTTGAATCAGCTGTGTTGCAGCAGAGATCCAACACATGCAGCACAAGTGGGACTCGAGGAAACGCTGCTCTAAGGTACATGAGTTTTCTTTAGGTCTCTTTGGCTACAAAAAATATATTTGCCCTGTTTTTTCTAAATTAGCAAGATCATTATCTCACAATTTTGAGAGAAGTTTTCATGGATAAAAAATGTTTGGTTGCCAGAATTAAGAAGATTATTGCATCAATAATCGAGATTAATATCTCACAATTCAGAAAAAGTGTTCCCCTTTTAAAAGGTAAATAAAAAAAAAAAAGAAAAGATAAATCTGCTATTTTTTCTGATTTAAAATCTCCCAAATTATTGTTCTTTTTTTAAATTCACAAGATAATCTCAAAATTATGGGACTTCAATGGAAAAAAATATGCTCATTTTTTTAGGTAATGAGATAATCAAAATTGTTTTTTTTAATGAGATTATTATCTTAAATATTAGAGAGGTTTTCATTGGGATAAAAAAATTGCATGTTTTTCTGTTTTAATGAGACAATCCCTTTAATTCACATTTTTGTGAATAAACAAAATCAAAATATTTGTATCTTTTATTTTTTTAAAAAGGGGAAATTATGAGATGTTTAATGGAAAAAATCTATTGTTTTCTGATTGACAATATATCCTTTTTTTAATATCAAAAATATTGTTACAAAATTATAGGATAAGTTTCATGGGAAAAACTGCTCAATTTTCTTAATCAACGAGATTATCTCAATAATGAGGAAAGCTTTAGCAAAAGAAAACCTTGTTTTATTGAACTGACAAGATTATCTGTTATGAGAGAAGTTTTCATTGGTAAAAAAAAAAAAAAAAAAAAAAACATAATGTTTTTCTAAATTAACAAGAAAATTTCCTAAATTTGTGTTTTTCAGAATTAAAGAGATTTTTTTTCTGAATTAACAAAGACTGATCTCAGGATTATAAGAGGTTTTCGTGGAAAAATAGCTCATTTCTGAGTGAAGATGATTATCTTATTAGTTCAGAAAAGTGACTTGATGTTTTTTTCTCAAGCTGTACTTGTCAAGCTAACATCCGTTGAGGGAGATACATATTAAAAGAATTTATATAATATTTACTGTATATTTTGAGACATAATCAGACAAACTCTTGATGGGAAACTGTCAATGTATTTTTTTACATTATAAATTACATTAAGGGCATTATATTAAATGCCCTTTTCATAGAGATTAATCATCAATGACAATCGGAAACAGTGTATATTCATTTATCACTTCATCTGTTTATTTATTATTTACATATAATGGGACGTATTGATTTGGGTAGTTGAACGGGAGACGGTAATACATACAAACACACATCTTCCATTAACAAGCACACAGGTGGACAAGAAGGGAAGCAGTACATATTTTACAAATGCCAATCATTTAAAAAAAATACAAAAGTTCAACAACAGTAACATTTGAAACCAACTTTGACACCTTTGTGACTGAATATGGTTCAAATTAGAGTATGACAAATCATTTCATAAACACTGAAGTCCAGCAAAATGAAATTAATAAAAGATTTTTTCTGCCAAAGTTCATGAGGCTTGAAGGAGGAATTTAAAAGCCAATTTATTTCACACCATGCCAAAGGAATTTATTGATCTTACACAATTCTCCTCGGAGCATAGAGCAAGCAAGACCCACTCTTTCTGGAATGCACGTGTTAATTTCACAATATTCAACATATGCAAGATACACTGTATGTACACACACACCATACTAAGCAAACTTCACAGTACTGCTTTATGTAAAATATACTTTCTACTTCCAGGTCTTTTTTTTTCCGTCTGAGTGTGTTTGAGTTTTAAGTGTTTAACTAACAAGCACCATTTAATGTAATGAGCTGCATCAAATCATCTAGCTCATTTGAAACGCTATGAAACAAATGCAGAGCGCAGCCGTGTGAGCTAACATAACCTACAGTTATTCACTGTTCATCATTCCTCGCCATGAGGATGTCTGACACCGCACAGGTTACCATAACACACCGTCAGAGCAGCACTCATCCCAAGTACTCTCCATTCAATTATGAACTTTCTGTGGCGAGGTCAATTGCTCTAAAGGGCTTTCTAGTTGTAGTTTGCTTGTACTGTGATCCAGATACAAAATGAGCTGACAAGTCTAACAGCACATCACCGGCACGGTGTTTCTTTACATGGGTTTATAGGAACGGCTGCGAGGCTGTCGGAGGCAGTCGCTCTTAAAACGTGGTGCTTGTTAGTTACAGTAGTGCTATTAAATGAAAGTTGAGGTTAATGAAGGGAAGAGAGGACAGGGGGAGGAGAGAGCAGTGTTACACCGCAGGATCTACATCAGTGTCTCCACGCTGCACAGAGATAAATGCAAAGACTAACTGGTTACTACATGAAATAACTAATCTCTGCAGCCGCTGGCTTTGGAAAGAGTTGATTGTAACTTAGGCGATATGTTAACTTGATGAAATGTTAACATGTTGAAATGTACAGCCTACTAATACCGAGAGACTTCATTAGAAGTTCAGAAAATACAGAATACTGCGACATATAGACAGCTGAGTCAGGTTAACTAAACTTACATATGAAAAAAAATGTTATGTATTTCACCCCCTCCTGAAGTTCTGTAAGAAGTGAAGCGGCAGGAACATTTCTAGAGTGACAGGAACAAAGAGTAGGTTGGTTTAGGTACCAGGGCAGCAGATTAGTGGGCAGGTAGGAAGAGTGGTTGTTTTCTACTCAAGCGACTGGAGCATGAGGAGCTGCTTCAGGACCTTGGTCTGACTGGTCTCTCTGATCTCTCCTGCCAAGAACATCTCGTCCACCACCGTGTACACCTAAAAGTGTCGACACAGGCAGTGCATTAGAGGGGTGGCCTTGGCCCAACTTTGTAATGACAGAAAATGAAAGCATTAGGGTGACTCTGGACTAAAATAGAGTACATACTAGGGATGCACGATATTGGATTTTTGTTATGCCGATGTTTTCCAACTCATTTTGGCCGATTGCCAATGCTGATAGCGATGTATGCATGTGTTTTTCCACCCAATTGCAGAGAACATCAAGTATCTCGTCGCAAAATTAACACATTTGCCTTCTCTTATCGTGATGGCCCACTAGTGGCAGAGGCAGGCATAAAATACAATGCTTTTCACACTTTTTCAACAAAACTTAAAAATTCATCCCACTTTAACAGGTTTGAATAATGGGCAGATTTGAGCTATTTTGACTAATGTTGTGTAATTTAAGTGTCGTCTTAGTTGCCTGTAATGTCGGCAGAAAAGTTCATTTCGGGCCAATGCAGAGATTTCACTTTAGAGCCGTTATCTGTCAATACTGATGACGTGCCAATATTATTGTGCATCCCTGGCGCATACACATTTTTGTACCTGAAACCAAAGGGACATTATCTTCTTCCCTACACATGAAACATTTGGGTTTCCTGGAAAATTGTTCCATTCACTGACAAGTCATCACGCAGGCTGTGGTCATGTCTTAACTCTCCCTCTGTGTCATCGAAATGTAAAAATAACCTCTGGGTGACTAAATAAACCACTAACATAAGCATGAGCATTGCCCCTGGAGCAGCAGTAAATCAGTGGATGAAGGAGAGGGAGGCTATGTTGAAATTTGTTCGTTACATTTTCTAAGAGCGCTGATTTCTCTTTATTTTTCAGCTGCTGGGTGTAACACAGCGAACGTGGGTGACGCATCCTTAAAGTTAAGCGTGAAGGCGGATGTTCAGACACCTGAGGTAATTAGTAAGAATACTAGCAGCACTTGAGAGGGAGTTCAGAGGTGCTTGTTGCTAAGCATTTCTTTATATATTGTATGTATGTATATATATATATATATATATATATATATATATTATATATATAATCCATTCTACACTGAAGTGATTTGGATGAATCTCACTACATGACTTTTTCTGTTTCTGCTCATTCTGTCAAAACAAGGTGTTAATTTAATTATAGCTTTAATTATAGCTGAATATTA
Organism: Plectropomus leopardus; assembly: GCF_008729295.1. NCBI lineage: Eukaryota > Metazoa > Chordata > Actinopteri > Perciformes > Serranidae > Plectropomus > Plectropomus leopardus. The sequence goes on along the minus strand of NC_056467.1, from coordinate 18,987,267 downwards.
CAGCGCAAAAAAGCTCTCCTTACCTTGTAGAAGTTGAACACAAGGTCCAATTCGCACACATTGTGGAAATACTCATTCAGCACCTTACAGGAAAGAGAGCAACAGTAAGAAAAATCTTTAATTGAATCAGATAACAGACAGGAGATAACCAAACAGTCCACTGTGAGAAGACAGTGAAGCTGTGTGCTATTGGTATATCTTAATGTGATGCATCAGTGCAGAAATAAAGTGACACTGAAGCAGCAGAACCCACTTTTATAAGCTTATTTTCACTACAAGGACATCCATCTTAAATATGCCAAATTAAAGTTAATGTGATTCTTGTCTCAACACTGCTGACCCCTTGTTAAGAATTTGTGTAAGTGAATGTAGAAAGTATGGAGTATGGAAGCAGCGACTGTAGAAATCGTAATCTAAAAAAAAACAAAAAACAAAAAACATGCACTATATTTATTTTAAATTGGTTATTTCTTCTCGAGCATGTGGCCATGTGCAATAACAAGCTCAGAAAGTATAACTGGCATGCATTCTCATGTAGTCAAACATTACATCAAATGACCTTCACTCCTGAGGGCTCTGGACAGAGAACGGTCTACTGTTTGTCTTAGCCGAAAACAAACAGTAGATTGTACCTTTAACTCACAATTTCAGCTGATTTGCAAAACTGAACATTAATAAAGGAGGAAAAAGCTGTTGAACAGCAATTAAGCAAAATAAGTGATAGAACATGCTGGACTTGAGCTGCCTAATGCCTCCACTTAATCACCAAGATTTATAATAAACGTAGCTACTTCGGCTGATTAAGTCATTGATTAAATCAAATAATACATTTAATTAGCTGACTAAGGAGTTATATTTCAAATGAGATATCCATCATTTTATTGTGACACAATCCCATATAGGCTGCTGGCATTAAGATCTTAGAAAACAGCATATTTTTGTAACACTGTACATTCAGCTACAGCCTGACAAAGATAATTATTCCAAAATATAGATTTTACATTTCTTTTTTTTTTCAAGCATTTATGTCTTGATGTAGTTGTCTGGGTGATGTACACATTTTATGCAGCAAAGAGCTTGAAAATCTTGTCATATTATCAGAGCGGAAGGGGAAAACTGTTGTGTTAGAGTGAAATTTATATCTTGGATTTACAGTGTTTGAGAAGCTCCGCTTGCTGCAGACACAAATACAGCATGATGATATCACGTCCCACACTCAGTATACAGTATACTATGTTGGCAGGTAATGATACACTCCAGCTACATGAAGGACAAATTATGACACACGCTATGATCAATGCGGCGGATGGGTCTAACGTTGTAGGGCACACAGCTTCTGAACAGAGCACTGGAAGTCTCATTTTTCATCAAAACAACAGTCATAGATCTTTGGTGTCGATGTTCCTACAAATACACATGGCACATATTTAGTCTCAGTTCTCAAAGGAAACCCCTAAAAATGTCCTTGATAAAAAATTAGAGGTCTTTACATCTTTAATTTAGAAATATTTAATTAATTATAAATAAATACGCTTGTCAAAGTAGTTCAACTTAATCACTTTACTACACTTAATTTACACTCCTTTAAGTATGTATGTTTGGGGAAAAAAATGAACTGAAAGATTTAAGCTTTCAAAATTAATTATATTTACTCATCTCATCTCAACAGACTTGCAATCTTTTTGCAATAATGCAGTATCTACTACTTGTAAAATAGAGGAAAAATAGCCATAATCAAATTTAATGATTTGTGGATCTGCTGTCTAGCAACGTCTGAAAAACTCAGAAAATACTGATGTGTAGTTTGTAGTTGTATTTAGTTTGTTCTTTTTGCTGCAGTAGCACTTTATGAGCCAACGTGAGCACTGACAGCAGGAGACTGTGCTGAAGGAGGTAGAACAGTACTGGCACAGCACAGGCATTATGAGAAAACTGCAAACTCTTTTCATCCGATTAAAATGCTTGCTCATTATAAAAGTATTAGTGCCCAAGTCTGAAATTGCTGTTTCATTGCCATAGCCATCTGCAATCTCAGTGTTTGTGCAATGTCTGTGCAATCAGTTGCTATCAGACTCAGTTTGTAATTAGTGATCAATTTGTTATTTTTATTGCCGAAGGCTAATTTCCAGCGCCACTTGACTGAGCGTTATCTAACGGTGATCAAAGTCAATAATAACACACCCTGAACATGGTGTAAATTAATTTGACATTATTAATTTGTACTGAAATAGACTGTCACACTCATCAATTCAAGTGTGACTTATTTGTTGTTGTTGCAACAATCTGATAATCCATATTCAGTTGAGGACAAAACTATACGTGATATTTATCATAGCGATGTAGAGATACTATTGCGAAATAATGCAATCAGTGTGGAAAACCCTTTACATGGGTCTGTAAGGCGCAAAACAATCAATGTCTTCCACTAAATGTTGTTTGACTACGGTCCATACTTTACACAAGAATGTAGGTTTAAGAAGCAGCAAGACAGTAAAGAACAAATTTATTTTTAAAGGGAATCATTAACAGACATTCCTGAAAACAATCAGACCATGAAAAGTAAATCATCATAGTTCAGTAACTAAGTCCATATATCATGTGTTGTGTGCGTCAGTTACCTCTACAAAGTTGTGGATTCCCTCGAGGTATGCCAAGTTGTTATCAGTCACGTCCACACAAATACAGAAGTATAGACCAGCATAACGCCGATAAATGATCTTGAAGTTCCTGAACTGTGAGAACGATAAATAAAAGGCTTCTTAACAACTTCGTCTCTAATATTATGACAACAACAGCAGCTTAACTTAGACTTAAGCTTTCCATGTTTACAGTAAAACAGCCAGTATTTCTCTAGATTTCTAATAACTTTGCAACAGAATACATAACAAAACTGAACAACAAAGCAGGGTTTTCTTTTAATGGTGTATTTCTCCAAAACACCACCATATTAGTTGTAAGGGTTCTTTGTCAAACTTGCTTCAGAAATAAGGAAAACTGTCTTATGATTACAGTAACTAGTGGAAAATGCTTACAATGTGGGAAACACATGAATCACCCAATTACTTTTCTGTGAAGTAGCCATGGCAAGATTTTTAACTGCAGGGTGGTTTCAGTCATTATACTGCAGGCCTTGATAGCGTTTATAAAAAAAAAAATATGTATATGGTTGAACTCATCAAAGTACCATACTGGGGCGTAGCACAGAACCACACAACCATACATGCATGCATATGATACTGACTAATCCCATACCTCAACAAAGTTGGTGTGCTTGGCATCCCTGACAGTTACCACAGCATGCACTTCCTCAATCAACTTCTGTTTCTCATCATCATCAAACTGCATGTACCACTTGGCCAGTCGTGTCTTCCCTGCTCGGTTCTGGATGAGGATAAAGCGGATCTATACGATAAAATTAGAAAAAATACAGAGAGACAGAATGAGAATACAACAGAATTAGTAAACTGAAGTACGTATATGTTATATCTAATGTGAAAGACAGAACTCGACTAAAAGTTATAATGTGGTCATGGCTATAACAAACTATTGCACAGCATTTCTCTAAAGTGATCGTTATTTAACAATAGCTATACAAATACTGGACGCGTTAGCTCGGGCTAACTTGAAAGCTAGCCGTAGCTAAACCACACCCATTTATTTTGATAACATGATGTGCAAGATGGTCAAAATCATTGCCAGGCGATCTGTCTGAGCTAAGTGGCGGCCAGTATTTGTGATTAAAGATCGTGACTTCAGATCTGTGGCCTTTGCATGCTGAGGCAAGTTAGCTAACTAGCTAACAGACGTTTGCTACTGACTGAATGAGGAGGTTATCTAGCTAGCTCTCAAAAGCTAGCAAGCTTGAGCATTGCGCTACTTTTATCAGAAGACAATAGAACAGAGCTCCTCTGTGACATATTTACCATTGTCGTCTCCTAAATATGGACCTGGGAGGCTCCAGAATAGCACGTTTTTAAACAATTATGCGACGATTTTACATAAATACATCAGTAATTTCCTCGACCGCTCGTCCGCTATATTCCCCGAGATAACAGGAAGTTCAAAACGCGTTGCGTGGTGGGGAATGTAGTTTTTAGCGACACATTTTGAGTCAACGGAAGGTTATATGGCACCACAAGAACCAGCGTCCCTTGCGGTGTCTCTTCTTGAGACGGACTTTGGGTCACATGAAAAGAAAAAGGACCCTACTGTTATTTTCTGTAGCAGATATGTTGAGGTGTAGATTACTCTGAACACGAATTACAATAAACTGTGATTATAGGTAAGGATGACAAATATTTAATATATTTTTATGTGACACTCAATCAGACTTAGCGGATTAACTTTTTCGAAATTGTTATTATTACTATTATTATTATTGTTATAATTATTATTAACGACAATAATAATAGCTGTTGATGTTATTATTAGTAGTAGTATACTATAAAAATAATAACAATAATAATAATAAAATTTTTTTTTTTTTTTTTTTACAAAAATATAAGATAACAGAAAATCATAAACAAATTAATAAGGTTAAAACTTAAATACTACAACATGGTACAAATACACAACATAAAACAAAGTTAAATAAGTAAAACAATCAGTAAAATAAAAATTAAGAGAAAGACTTTAAATACAGATAAAGGAGATTTCAGAGGTTTTTTTTAGGTTTTTTTCAAGTGTTTGAAATCATCAAGTTTTCGATCTATTTTAGCTGTGTCTTTATAATTGTGCGTGTGTGTGTGTGTGGTTATGGGCACTATATTTATGATACACCTCACAATTATTTTTATACACAATACAGAATGCAAAAGTTGCAATACTGGTATATATTTCCACCCTCTTGAGGTTACATCATTTGTGGTTGTTTTCTGCAGAGTCAGGGCGCAGAGTTTGTTTACTGGTCTGGTTGGGCAGCCATTCACCACAGAACATTGCCCAGACAGCTTGGACAGCTTGCCTCTCTGAGCATTGTGGCTGTTTAGGGAGTCAGAGGGGGGATGGGGGAACTGCGATTGTCAGGGATTGCACAACTGTGAGTGAAGGAATGTGCTTGCCCATGGGACCCAGAAATATTTCAGCTGCAAATACAGAGTGTTGATAGGGAAAAGATATGAAATGAAAGGGAAAACCAATCTGTGAGTAAACATTAAATATAGAGTTTGTCCTCTATATAGTGTTTGCAGGTGTGTTTTGATACCCCAGGGTAATAAAAGCACAAGAAATGTCTTTTATAAATAATTAAATTGTACAAAGAACTGTATGTGTCATAATTTAATAGCTAAATGTTTGTATGTTTTATGATGGGCCAGGCCCATGTTAAAAAAAACAGTGGTAGGAGAGTGGGAGGTAAAACAGGCAGATTTATCAACAGAAATTTGACCCCTGCTAATCTTGCTGTGTGTGATTGGGGTCATACAAATATTGCTGAGAACACAGTGACCGATGTAATTGGACAGAAGCTTGTGGACTAATTAAAACGGGGGGAAGTGCACCTTGGGCTTTGCCTGACTGTGTATTTAATGGTTGGTCACATTTCAAACTATCAAAGCACACATAGTGCACTTCATACATTGTCATTTAACAACTCACGTAGGAATAATATAACTTCTATACTTACAAATAATATATCTTGTGTTTTGGTTTCGCTATTCTGTACCCCAGGAGTTTAAATATTGCAACAGCTTTTACTTTGGCTGCAACATGCCTCTGATATGGTGTGTGTATTGTTTCCCGGGTGCAGTGTTTCAGTCTTAAATATCCTCTAAAATTGTCAAATTCCATTGCAAAATCAATAAATTGAATTTTACAGCCCTATGACGTATTTCTTTTCACATAAGACAGAGTTTAGATTACAAGACAGGAATTGCATGTTCAAGGAAGTTCAAGGAAGGACTACCAGGGAGAGATGAGGAGAATTCCAGGAGAAAGTCCCAATGCAAGACACCAAACATCTGCTTGAGCTGTACAGGCAGCAGTTGTTTTGTACAACATTGTAGACATTTATCCAAGTGTATGGAAGTAGGCGCATTGTCTTTCTGAGAAAAAAAAAACAGAAACTATTTTTTATTTACTATTTTATTATGTGGTGGCTGACAGACAACTTCACAGCAAATCTTTTTTTCCAAAATCTCAAAATCTCAGGTCACAACACATACAATTAGGATTAACCTTTGAGATGATGGCTTTTCGCAGGAAATATTAGATATTTTTCTTCTGTGCTGCTTGATATGGTATGATGCGATTTTAGTTAGGCGTTCTTAGCTGAGCACTAAACAAATCTATTACTGGTTATGAAGTTACGGAACATTAAAATCTATTAGAGGATAACAAATGTTTGAGTTTGTAGGGAAACAGGGATCAGTTGTGAAAGGAAGTGATGCGTGACATAGGGGCAACAGGACAAATGGACTAAAATAAAATCCATTAATTACAATCATGATGACACAAGGACTTTTTTTTAATAGCTCAGAAACTATGTTGCATTACAACTTACTGGAATAATATAATATTGTGATGAAGTAGCACATTAGCACATCCAATTTGGAATTTATTTAATCAATTATTTGAAATTTCTGTGAAAGTGGTATCATGTTTGCCTTTTTTGTTGATGAGGAGGAGGAGGAGGCCAGTGGCATTGTTCGGTCTGGGCATCTGGGGCTTCAGCCTCAATTTTTAAGTATTTCCGGATCTAAATGTATCTATGTTTAAAAAATAAGAAAAGGCCTAGTAGGCAAATAATAAAAAGCCCCGGATCTAATAATCTGTCATTGCATTCATACTTGAATAATATCCCTAGTTACATCCCATTTCTTTTAACATAAATATGTAAATTTGATCCATTTTTTCAATTCTATTCAATGCATTTTTAATGATAACAGTTGTAAAGTAATATATCTCTTCTCAATACTAATTAGAAATAACTACTGATATTTTAATAGCACATTTTTAAGGGTAGAAAGTATTAAAAGCATCAAAACAGAGCTTGTTTATAAAAAAGTGTTCTTGGGGATGATCCACCCCTGACCCCCCCACAGAGGTCGGGGTATTGTCGTCAAATACTAGAAACACCCCTGGCGTAGGCTACATTATGGTTCAGTCATTATTACAGATATTTCTGATATTACACATATTTCAGGTAATCAGTTATCTTCTGCATTTTCTGATTTTTTAATTAATTTAAAAAAATTTATTATGTATTTGAAAGGTTGTGTAAAAGTGTAAATAAAATAGAGCTTGTTTATCAAAAAATGTCCTTGGGGATAACCCCCTCCCCCCGACCCCCCGACGGAGATCCGGGCCAGGCCACCAATGTCCTCAAGTGCTACAAACGCCCCTGAAGTGGACTACATTATGGTTTAGTCATTATAGAAAGTAATTGAGTAAAAAAAAAAAGTTTCTGCATTTTTTGTTTTTTGGCAGGTAAAAAAACGTATATGAAAGGTTGTATAAAGATGTGTTTAAGAAGTGATAAAAAAAAAAACAACTGATGGTCATAAACAGCGTGTGTTTTGTAATTGTGTCCATGAACCGCTGGGCGAGCCTGCCTCTCTCTCTCTCTCAGTCTGTCTGTGAAAGTGAATAGGAGGGGAGATGCTGGATTCGGGAGAAGGTCCGCCATTATTGGGAAGCTGAAAAAAAGACTTAAACACACCGTCACGCATTTAGCCTGCACGGGCTTAACGCTAGAAAGGAAAATACAACGGTTTCGGACGAGCTGTTGTCCGCTAAAAGCGGTGCTTTGGTAAACGCAGACTGAGCTCGTGATCGCGTTTCACTACGGACTCTTTTTGATTTTTGACACAACAAAGGAAATAATAATTGGGCAAAACAACGTGGTGGTTGAACCAAGAAGGAAAAAACACACCGAAACAGCGCTTTTACAACGCCTCCCCCTTTTCTCCTCGTTTCCAGCCGTGGTGAAAAGACTGGAGTTTGGACAGCATTTTTTTTCTTTTTCCTGACGAGAATTTAGTTGTTTTTTTCTGCTCTGCACAGACAGGGAGAGATATACATCTCGTTTCTGAAAACTTCAGACTGATGAAATCGAGGACTTAATGCGGGAAGCAATGGACAGATAGCGTGTTTATTTAGACAAAAAGCGGAAAATAATCGGTGTGAGTGCTGGTGGGAAGTGTTTTTGTTTTTTTTAAAGTCTTTCACCGGCTGAGTCGCGGAGAGAGAAAGAAAGGAGTGGACGAGAGCTGGAGAGAGGGAGGAATGCTATGGTATGTACTCTATATATGCTTCTTCTACACCAAATACTCCACGTGAATGGGCAATTTGAAAGCAAAAAAAAAAAAAGATGTTTTAAGGCGTTCACCTCCCTACATTACAGCTTGGGTTAATTTGAAGTGCTGCGAATTACAAGAAACTGGGAGTCAACCCCAGTCCCCCCGAGGGCTGCTGGGATTTCAAGCCCTTAATAGTAACAATAATGATTATTCTAATGGCAATGCATGGGTGTTTAAAGGAAATAAAAACCTGTTAGGTTATGTTGCCATGTGCTTGTTTAAATGGGAAGTTCTCAGAGGAAAAAGGGGCTCCGAATAGTGATCAAACATTAAAATTGTTTGTCCATCAGCAGCTAAAATACACTGGTCTTGTCAGGCCTGGAGAAACTCCCTTGTATGCCTTGAATGTAATGAGCAATGGGGACTTTCAGTTGGTAGAGGGGAAATAGGATGTTTGGGTTGGACTCTGCTGTCAAGTTTGATGCTGCATGTTTTGCTTCTGATCAAATCCTGGTTAAACATGAGCAGTTAAGTGAATCATAACTTAGGTTTTGTTAAGTTTTAATGTCTAATGTAGCTGCCTGGGCTTTTTATTTTGCATTCTAGTAGCCACAAACCGTCGCCTTCATCAAAATTTAGGTCATGATATGAGCTCTTAAACATAAGAAATGTTTGTTTTAGTTATTCTTTTCTCCTTTTGTTTAATGTCACACTAAGTTTGCAAACATCAAAGCTGCATGTTCAGGGCTTCCTGGTGACACAGTTAGATAATGTGCCGGGAGGTAACTGCTCGTTCCCGTTTAACCGTACCTGTCACACAAATGACTCAAATTTTCTAAGACAGGAAATACAGTGTTTGTGTAGCCATTTCCACCAATTTAATACCTCATCTGGGGATATTTGACTCAACTGTCTACCCCTGCATGCTGTGAGATTAGTAAAAGAAAGACTGATTAAGGTGTACTAATGATAACTATTACCATTAATCTATTTTTGTGCCAGGACTTGTCACTGGTGTGTCACGGCTTAATCTCTCTGCCACTGCAAAGTGGTCATTGCCCTGCCAGCCACTCCCTTTTCTGACACAGTCCTTCCACTGGACTTGAGCTCTTTCATTTCAAAAGTGATCTTTCTACCTGCTTCTGGAATATCGATTTAAGATCGACTGTGAAAGACTTCAGAGAGTGAGATAAGTGGAGAGATGTCTGTGTAGGTTTTTCTAATATGGCTTTAATGCTGAAGTGTGTAAGCAAAGGCCTTCACTGCTGTGTCACTGCCAGAGAAAGGGGACATTTTCAAAACAGGAACTTTGTCATTTGATAATGGATATATGGTGATATGTTGCGGCTTATGCGTCCTACCCAATAAAATCATTTGACTCTGTTTATGCTGGTTAGTTTTTCTCTTTTTGATCTTAATCAGCCTTATTGGGAGGTCCATGCTAAGTAGGAAGTAAACACATGTACGCACACTTTCCTGAGCAAGACGGCCCCTTTGCTCTCAGGTAACTGCATTAGCAGCTGTCAGCACTTCTGTTCTTTGCTTGATTAGGCCCTTTGCAGTGCAGTCACACCTCTCCAGGAAGCCTCTTCTTCCCCTAATAGCCGTGCCATTTGCCCAGGCAGCAGGCTAGCTACCAGCGCTCACCCCGTCTGCCTGCCTCTGGGCTGCGGATCGTGTCGTGAGTCCCTGGACTAGAACATGTTCCTGGGATTAGAGGGGGGCAGGCTTTGTTCGTCAGGATGTAGGCCAGAGATGCGGATACATCCTTTGATGAGGGAAGTGAGATTCTGTCTCATATTTTGTGGACGGGTAAACACAGGGTTTTGCATGTGTTGTGACAGAAACAGTGAGGGATCTACTGCTTATATCAAGTGTAGGGTTGTAAATCAGCATTTTCATCATTATATGATATTATATTGATTCTTTGGGCAGCGATGCGATATTTGCCGATATCATAAAGTCTTCCATGATAGGACTTTGATTCGATTCAGGAGTCTGGGGTCGATGTGCAACAATATCATCTCATCATATAACATAATCTGTTACAGAAGAATCTGCCACCCCTATTTCTTTTTTGCTTTTTGCCAGAAAAGATAAAACAACACATACATAATGTTAATAACTTTAACTGTTCGGTTGAGTTGCAGTAAAGTTTACTTTAAATTGACTCCACCAACGAACATCAGATAGCACATGGGATAAGTCAACCTTTCAAGACTTTCTGTCGTAATGTTTTCACTTTAACCCAAATTTTTTAAAAACCCGATTTTAAAGGGGCAGCCCTACAGAACGGTTGTTTTTTTGCTAGTCACACTGTATATAATCCAATAACGTAATTGTCTACATATTACATATGCTCTGACCCTTATTTTCTCCAAAATCCAAAGTATTTCCACACTACTGATTGATTCTCTGGTACAGCATTATCCTCAGTGTCTTTCTCTGCTTTTGCTGCTCGCCGTCTTCTTGATGTTTTTTGACGGTGACACAGAATTTCAAAATAAAGGCGTATCCTAAAGATGATGATATGGATTGATATTTTCACTTGCATTGATCAAATTGCGTTGTTGGTCATGAAATCAATGTATTCATCCAGATCAATGGGTTGTTGCACCCCTATTCTAGTGTAATTAAAATAGACTTGACTTCTCAACAGCAGTATTCAGACGAGAAGGACATCTGTAAAGAATTTGAGCACTTTAGTGTGAAACATGTTCTTAACCAGTAAGCTCAGCTATGAGTTCTTATGATAAGGAACCATGTAATAGCACTTAATTTGAAAACTTGACCAACACCGTATTATTTCCATGTCAGCCCAGGCTTTTATTTCTCCAAACCACTGTGCGGCTGAATGAAACGGTGGCCTCTCGCTCGCTTGTTTGCAGATTTCACAGCTAGCATACCTGTCAGTGCAGGGTGACTCCGCATGCCAAGGATGGAAAATTTCCCCGCTCATCTGAAAATGTGCCGTTTGCTTAAATCTCCTCTCTTCACTTGTATTACAGGAGAGGTTTGCTTGTGAGTCAGTGTAAGCCTGTGTTTGATGGAGAAAGGAGCTAATTATAGCGGGCAGCTTTGGAGTTTGGTGGACCAGATTACAGTCACTCTCCTCTCAATGGCTGCCTTGTTCTAGTGGCCGATTATTAGGCAGAGAGAAGTGCATTCTGGGATGATTGTATCTGAATTTCCATTAGAAAGTGTGCCTGCCTCAGTTGAACTGAGGTTCCCTTCTCTCCCCACTGTTTCAGCTCCCATGCTCATTACAGATTTGCAGATGGGGACAGCTTGATATAAAGGCCTCTGTAGTGTGCCCCTGTTCTGTTTTAGAGCCAGTTTAACTCTGTATCCTGAATGGCCGATTATGTGCGGGGGAGCTGACCCCAAATCAGCAGTGGAGGTTGTGCATATTTGAGGGAACAAAATGATAAGAAAATATCACTAAGCCCTTTATAATAAATTGTTCACCCAAGAAATTTCAAAGTATTTTTTATTGAAATCAATCAGTAACAAAGATTGCATTTGCTCTCTATCCCAAGCCCACCTTATTATGGTATTGCTTTTCCAATACAAATGCATTATTAATGAATAATGCTAGTGGAAAGTAAGGGCTTTAGATATGATTAATGGTCCGAATGGTGGCCGTAGGGCTCTGTTGAGATAGTTTTAACTAGCCTTCATATTTCTTCCAGAGGAAAAAAAAGACAGTGTTTGGAAGCTCGGTGACCATGGAGATGAAGGACCAGGATGTAAGCCACAGAGGAATGGTGACCTCTGGACGTGAGCGGTCCTGCTTTGCTATTCCAGATACAATTACACAACAGACGAACAAGGCTAATGGGCTATGGTAATTTGGACAAGCTGTAGAGAGGAAACATGAGGGAAGAAAGAGGGAACAGCCAGAGTGACACAACAAAGTAGGTAGTCAGCCAGAGGAGGAAAAACAAGAATGAGAAAGTAAAGTAAAACGCAAGCTGCCGGTTTGAGCTTCAGGCTGTGCTCCTGGTATGTGCCCTTTCAGCTTTGTGCTTCAGGATCAACCAATCAATGACAGCCATAAGTAACCCTGCTGCTTGGCTATTGGCCACAGCTGAATTCCATGACTCAGCAAGTCTGTAGATAAGATGTTATGATTGAGTCACTGCCAATGAAATGAGGCCACTGCCCGGAGTTCAATAGGTTGGATTTCTGCTGCTGTAATCACACACAAAAAGTTTGTACCACCTACATACTGTGCCCAGCTCAGCTCTTAAGCCTAAATTTCTCAAAGTTTTGTGAAAAGTTTAGGGCGGGGTTACTCAACTGACGGCCATCATTTTCTAATTCATAATAAAAATAAAATGTTTCACACTGAGAATTGGTTTTATACCTTTGATATACGCAAGGTTCCAGAGTGCAGAAAACAGCATCAAAAAAGATCTTGTTTATCAAAAAAGTACCAGTGAAGGATCCTCGCACACCCCCAACAGAGCACCTATTTAAGTTCCTAGTGTCCTAAAATCCCAGAAATCTACTGAAATCTTAAAGGTCCTAAAATCCAAGAAATGACAACCTGAAAACCATCCAGAAATGAAAAGGTCTCAAAACCTGAGAAATATAAAATTTGGAAACTGTCCTAAAATACTAGAAACATTGTAAAATCCTAAAAAGGTCCTAAAAAGCAAATTCTTAAAAACATGCGTGGGGCTGCTGCGACTGGCCCCTGGCCTCCTGTCATTTTGCAAAAAGTGCAAAGGCATTTGAGAATGCCTGGTCTAGGGTCTGAAAAGATTGGTTTGTATTGCATAAATACATAGTCCATTACATGATTACATTAAGGGTATAATAGCCACTGATTGTTTTCGAGTGAGTCAGTGTTTACACTGACTGTACTTTGGATTTTGAAAGGCTGGAGACACTGGAAACCTCAAACAAAGAGAGATGGCCCTGAAATCCACCTACATGAGTATTAAAGGATGTCTTTGGGCATGTTTGTAATTTGTGGACACACATTTCCCACACTAACCCAACACTTTTTGTCTTAACCTGTCATGCTGACCTAACCTCATCTCCCTCGCAGACTCCAAGCTTCACTGCCTAAAGTGGGCTGGAGTCAGGAGAGGTCCCTGTGTGTCATTGTTTGACTTTCTCTCTGGAGATTCTCCCCTTGTGGCGCCCCTGAGTTTCCTGTAGGATGTCCACCTATGATGCCTTGTTGTATGGGGGGGAAGTGGGAGGCCAGGAGAAGTGGATAGGGTGGAGAAGAAGAGCAGAGGGTCAAAGGTGAAGGGAAGATTCAGAGGACAGCAAAAATAGTGTCTATTTTATCCTACCTAGGGGTGGGCAATGTTTGGAAAATACTTCATATATGTGTGTGTGACTGTATTGCAAACATCAAATATGAATTGTTGTGTGATTTTTTTATGACACTGGCATGAGACTCAATTTGGTGTTTTGGTTCTCTCCCTCCTATGACTTTCTCCCTCTCAGAGACACAAAAAGAAAAAAAAACAACCCAAAAATCGTAAACATGATATGTCACACACACTCAAACGCTCATCGAGATCACTCTTCTGGGTGATAGTCTGAATAGGTGTTTTTTTAAATCTCCAGACTGTTACCATGGAGCACCGATGTGACTTGCAAATACTGTTAATATGTGAACTGGAGAGCTGTTAGTTTGTTTCCAGCTTACAGTGAATAAATCATCATGCTGAACAGCACCACGATAACAGTTTAACTTTCTGTTAACTGCTAACACCGAACTGTTGACCAGAAGCTTGAATTTCGCAGCAAAAACCATCAATGAGTCGGGTACTTCAAAAAAGCACTTCTCTGATAGCACTTTTACTGTGCTTCAAAAATAAAAGCATCAGTGGGTAAGCTTTGATATTTAAATAATAACAGTGCTTTATTTAACTTCATTATAACAGTACTTTATTTAATGATATTAAATCAGCATTTTATCGAACTTTGTTATATCAACATTTTCATTTAATTGTAACAGTACTTTTTAAAACTTTATTCTTACGGTTCCTGATCCACCTTTATTATAACAATACTTTATTTTACTTTACTATAACAGTATTTCACTTTATTAAAATAGTACTTCTTTTAACTTCATTATAACAGTATTTTATTGAACTTACTTAATACTTAATTAAACTTTATTTCAACTGTTACTTATCTACTTTTATTATAACAGTATTTTATTTAACTTTATTATAACAGTATTTTATGAATCTTCATTTTAACAGTACTTTATTTAACTTTATGTTAGGTAGCTACTTTATTAAACTGTAGTTCATTTAATTATTTTTGTTTTATTAGTCTATAGTAGTTTAGAGGAAATTTCAAAATATTGAGATGTATATCATGTATCTCGATGCAGCCTAAAAAAATCACAATATTAGAATTAAGCCATAATACCCAGCCCTAACCCTATCAATAATCAGAACAATGTAACCACCTTGAACAAAATTAACAAGTCATTTCCTTATAAAACACTTGCAGATGATAGTTTGCTATGTAAAAGTAATCTTCAGTTACTTTCTTTTTTCTGGATGTCTATACTCTTTGCACATGCTTGCTGTTCTGAGTGACGGCAGGTGCAGCGGTTGGCACACCTTATTCCGTTCAATAGCTGAAGGAGTAGTTGTATTCTCATACAACTTGTTGGTTCAGTAGGACGCTCAGCAGTGAAGCAATAATGGTGCTAACTAAGCACTCAATGCATGCCTATCCTCTCCCATCCTTTTCAAAAATAGAAAGACGTGGAGTGCTGGATTTATATGGTACATTTTTCTCTGATTACCTACTGTGAAACATGTCAATCGGACACCTTGTGCTGTCATTTGATTTGGTGCTGGAGTGATACATCCCTGGGTATCATCAGTTGGATTAATTCCATCCGGAAAAGGGGAAAAAGGCTCCTGTAACAGCAACTTAAGTGTGACTGAGACACTCTGAGGTTGGTGTTGTTATCTATGAAGAGTGGCTGCACATGTAAGCCGCTCCTGTCAGGTGTAATATTACAACTTGGAGGAAAAAAAAACACTCTAGCATGCTCTTCTCCTCTTAACTGTTCTGTAAACATTGTAATTGAAAGCACTGGGGTGTGTGACTAACTACAGCTTTATGCCTTTTCATTTCATTTTTACACATTAGCCATAATAAGATTAGGTGTCTAGTGAAAGCTGGCGCAGGAATGATTTCAGCATTTGGCAGTTAACAAACATCAAACTGTGTGCAAGAAGAGGCAGGAAGTGAGGCCGCAGTGATACTTCTAGTGCTGCAAGTTGTCACTCTCTTTTCAGGTTTTATGCCTTTTCAAAATGTAACCACTTCAGGCATGTTCATGTTAATACTCATGGTTTATGCCTATTGACGTTGCAGGCACATTATGTTTAGTTTGTGTGTTATCCTGCCATGTTGTCTATTTATCAGGATGTCATGATGGTATTTATCATGCCTCTGCCCGGGGTTTGTGACAACTTTTTCGCAAGAGTCTCTGTACACCTGCAGCTCAGAAAAAAGAGAGGTGGAGAGTGGAAGGCGGAGGCGGAGAGGTGTTCCACTTCTAATGTATCCTGATTAAAGTTGGCAGGTGTAATTGCAGACTGATAAGCATGGGAGAAGAAAAGAAAGGGACAGACGTAGAGGGGGAAAAGGTGCCTGCAGACCCAGACAACCAGAGGCCTTTGAAAGAACCTCACTTGATCCCAAGGTTTTCTTACTTTTCTCAAACTCCTTCAAAGCTCCATCAATTGCTCTTGTTGGCCCTCGGCTTCTTTTTCTCTTTGTCTTTTTTTTCACATTGTCACAGTCATATTTTTGTTTATTTGTGTTCCCATGGCTCCCACCATCCCTCAAATTTTCTGTCCTTGGAGCACAGTGCAGTGTTACTGTCAGCTGTGGTTAAGGACACAGGAAGGGCACCACCTTGTCAGTAGATGTTTGTCTCAGATGCCACTTCAGGGGCATCTGGCCACCACTGTGGTGGCCTGTGGCATCTCCCCACTGAACATGTGCTGACACTGCCTCTCTCCCACCCACACAAGGACACACAAAACCCTTGTATTTTGACAAGGGACATTTTGTGTTGCGATTAGGTATTCTTAACTTGGAGCTTGCCCCGGGCATTTTAACATTTGCAAATCATTAAGTGGCTGTTATTGTTTAGTATTCATGGTTGATGCAACTTTGACAGTTTGGAAGTTGGCATAGAAATTTGCGAACTGTTTTTTTTTTTAACCCATAAGGACACCCCAGTCAGACAATGATGTACTTTACACACACAGGTGCACACAATAGCCACATTTACACTACCTGTTCAAGGCAGTAATATCATATATGCTGTTTATATGCCACCTCCCTGCTCTGTGTATAAAGTCTGATTTCAGGAAAGGGGGGCAGAGTGCTCTCACCTCTTAGCAGGGACTGGAGGTAGAAACAGTGCAGGAACAAGATCTGTGTAAAAGGTAAAGCTGGAATGATGACCATGGCTGAGGAGGTGTTACATTTTGATAACGTGTAATGTTGGCAACCACACCGAGCTAGATTTAAAAAGCAGCTGTAACCAATTAACAGCTAATTAAAAAAAGAAGAACAGTGGTTGTAAATGTCTGCAAACTGGGAAAACAATGATATTTTGGAGCTTCTTACCTCTGAGCAGAAGACAAGACCAGCAGCCATATAACAGAGAAGGTAAATGATTTTGATCGACACGTTCATCCTTTGTTATAGTTTAGAAAGCACTGCCGATGCGTATGTTATATGTCATATTAGAGACAAACGCTATTGTCATTGCAGCTGTCATGCCCGTCACACCTCTTTTGCTTCTGCGATGCTGGCATGCTGTCTAAAATCACACACAGGGGCAGGATGATAATGCTGTTGTTTTGTTCAGTGTAAAAAAAGCAAAGATGACTTCATAACAGCTCTATAGTGTAATCTCTGTGTAAAAAGGGCTAAAGTATGTACTTTACTCTTCACACACAGGCGCACACACTGTACCCAACACTGGCTGAACCCTCCTCACCCTCATAACATAACTGTCAGAGTAGCTCTGGGCGTTAGGCAGCTGTGTGACAGTGGACATCATATCCTCTTTAAGGTGAGAAGATAAGGTGGCTGTTCATAGCCATTTGTTATCACAGGCAGCGAGCCCCCGACACCTCCACATCCCTTATCTGGCCCAGTCCCAGTTTCGGGCCCTAGCCAGGACTCATGCAAGCCCAGGGCTGATGAGTAAGCACTGCTCAGCCTGCGGATGGCTCGGCCTGCCGTTATCGATCGCAGCGCCACCGCCTGTCATCCAGCCACCACTTAGCTAATGATGTCCATACTATTGTCTCACGGCTGGGAAAACGGGCTTAAAACAGAGAGTGGCGACTAACAGCAGTGTCGGAGGGAAAGATGGATCTAACCGATAGAGGAGGCACACCCAGAGCTGCCTGAGCCAAGAGGTAGTGATATTCTAGGATGATAGCACTTCTCTGTCTCTACACCGCCTCCTCCCTTTTCTTTCTGTTGTTGGCTGTCTTTATTGTGGTGCTGGTTGGTCCATCTGCATGAGACAGACCAAGATTTCCTCCAGTCTGCCAGTCTCTGTGTTGGCCCGGTTTTGACCTTGATACTCTGGTTGTTACTGTTGTTGGGCAAACAGCACATTTTTTGTGCAAAATAAATGCGCCAAGTGATGAATCACCTTGAACGCTTGAATCTAGAGGCAATTAGGAAAGGCTGCTATGAGGTATAAAGACATATATTCAGTGTACCATTTTTAGAGGGTTGTAAATAGATTTAGCTCTGTGTTGGGTTTTTCATGGGGGTGACATGGGTCATTTCTCTTCTCAGTGCCATAATTTCCCAGGATGCAGTTGGGGCCCCAAGGTCCATAGCTCTTATGTCAGAGTTCATTTCCTGTTGCAGTGCTCCAGCAGCTCCTGAGGATCCACCATTTTGTAACAACCCCGGCGAGGACTGAAAAATGTCTCATTTCACCACCCCATGCTCACAAATGTGGCTTTTCAGGCTTTAAAAATATATTTTATAGTTTAGAAATATTTTGGGGCTACTAAATTAAGCAGTGTTGTACAGAAGGAAGGAAGTCACAGGGAATTTTTCAGTGAAAGATTTAAAAAGTCATCGTTTTGCAGCTTTACACTGAATAAACTGTAAGCACAGTTGAGGTCACACTGTGCCAAATTTAGTAGGAGTTTGAGAGCTTATGTTCATAAGTCGCAAATGTTTTTAAAATGAAGGCAACCATACGCTACTTTTTTTATTTCTAATGAACATTCAAATTCATTCTGGTTAGTGATGTATTCACAAGCTTGCATGGGTCCTGCCTCGTCCTTTGTTGCTATGCCGACTTCCATGTATGTCCCAAGTTGTGAAGATAAAAGTAAGGGAAACATGGGTGAAGAATGTAAACATTTCTAGGAGTTGTTTTTGGTTTTAGGGTTGTTCAGGGAAAGGACAGCCTCACCACACCATGGCTCGCATTAGTCACAGTCATCGGAGAGAGGAGAATGCAGACCTTTTTGCCCAATGAGGGAAAAGGTCGTTGAGAATGCAGTTTGTCAGGTCAGGACGAGCCGGGCCTGTTGTAGCTTAAATCCACGTGACTGCCGGAAAGAAAATGAGATGAAGCTCAGCTGGACTAATCTTTGGTAAAACAAGAATATCAAGGTGTCACAGTGTGGAGACCTTTTCTGTTGGAGTTGGGATCACTTCAGTGTTTGTAGTAAAGGGCAAAGAGCGGAGGCTGCATTTCTGTCTTTACAGTTGGATTAACACTTGAACTCTGCTATTTGTACATGTGTTGTGATCTTTAAAAATGAAATGTGAAATGTCTAATTTACCTTCTCCAGTAATGAGAAAATGATTCCCATCCATTTAAGGGCTGCTTCAGCTATTTAGTTGTTAATTTCCATAAATTTAGGGGACTTTAAGAGATAGATTTTGAAAAAAAAAAGGATGCTTAAAATTTGTGCAACAGAGGCAATCGCTTTTTGACCCTAAAAACACTGGATCCTACATTTTCCACAGTGTAGCCTAACTCATTACTGTCCGCTGGTGCGTTCCATTTGCACTGGGAAGCTGGGACTTCCAAGTTGCCAGATTGAAATTTCACCTGGAAAACCCCCTAAAGTTGGATTTCAGGCTCAGAAAGTCAGAGAAACCTCAGCAACCTCGACCTTATATGGCTGCTTGGCGTGTCAACAGTAGTAAAAGCTGTAGTAATGCCCTGTTTATTAAGACTTCTGTCTTTCTTGTCTCATTAAAACAGTCTTACACACAGTTCTGCAACTTCAGTCCGTTGAGATGTTGCTGCGATGTTGATATGCGCAAAATAAGGCACAATGTGTTCACAATCAACTTGCTAACAATGGCTAACCTGGTCAGAGCTGGTACATCTAACAGTCTCTTGGTTTTCCGACTTGTTGTTCAGGAACGCAAGTCAGGTGTGATGACGTTTCCACCTCCAACTTCCGATTTCTGAGTTAAATGGAACGCAGCTGTGTAGTACTCCCCATAACAAATAAACTGTTTTTTTTCATGTAAAATTGGCGGAGTGACCCTTTAAAATTTATCATGATTATACTTAGATTTATTGAAACTTTTTTCAAGAACAATTATTGCATGCTAAAATTCAAACTTAAAATGTATTTATAAATTGATTTTATTTTTTACTTTTCCCGTAAAAAAAAAAAAATAATAATAATAATTAAAAAACATTAAAATCAAGCAATGCAAAGCAAAGCAAAGCATGTACTACAGGGGTTATTATTATTATGTTATCAGTATACTGGTGCAGTGTTATTATGTTTTTCAATGGCATTGAAGTTGACCATGTGCTTTAAGTGGATCCTAACCCAGACGGAAACTGTCCAAACAGTGTTTGTTCATGCAGACTGTTATAGTTTCAGTCATGCAATTACTCCTAAAAGGCAAAGTAGTTCATCACTAATGACTCTGTATGACTAATGGCGTATTCATCCTGCTGCGATTGTGGTAAAATGCTGATGAAGAATTTCTTTTGTTCTCAGCTGTTGATCATATCTGATCAATGAGAAGAAATACCCTTAAACAATCCAGAACGATGTTGAACAAGCTCTGAGACATGTCCTGTGTTGTATTGTGGCTATATTTTGTCTTTGCTTTAGATAATGTGCATCTTAGATTTGATGTCAGGAACGGAGCCAAACATTTCATAACCTAAGATACATTAGGCAAATGGCATTTGTAAGACAATAGATGTGCTTTAACATCAGTAACACTTGAACCTGTAGCCTGCATTGGTCCCCGTTCATTGTTGTGGGGAATAAACTGAACAAAAGTTTATCCAACATGCAGCTTTACCCGTTTTTGGAACATGTGATGTCAGGCATGCATTCCTCGCCTCTTAGTCTTAAAGTCAACAAATCTTTGGTCCAATCAGAACGGTTATTATGTCTCTACTTCCTCCATGAAGCTTTTAAACACGGCCACCACTAATGAGCACAATCGAAAATTAATCGTTAAAGTTGCTTGAGAAGAATGAGTTGTTTGAGTTGATAAGTTGCAATCAATTCTCTACTCAAGTATTGTCTGGGAGTACTCAGGTAGTGCTTAATCTTAATGAGCATGCCAATGAAACGCACAATGTAACCACTGGTATCTGATTTTAAACAAAGCCAGGGATGATTCTGGTCATGTCTGTGACATGTGATTGAAATTGTGTTTTTCCACTCTTGTTGTAATCTTGGAAACATTCAGAATCTCAGTGATAGCAGTAATTGGCAATTACCTTGCTTTCATGAGTTTTCTGTCAAACTTCTGCCAGAAATGACACCAAAGCCATCATTACAGGGATGTCGACACTTCCATTATTTCAACCTCACGCTGTGTATATTCTGTGCAGCACACGTGTCACAGAGATGAAGAGTCAGAGAGGAGTAATTTGAAATGGCAAGATTTCATTAAGAAAAAGTAGGAAGAGACAAATCCAAAAGTATATCGAAGCCATCTGCTTAGGTGTTGCCATAAACATGTCAGAACATTTGAGTCATGCTGTTTTGATTGTAGGGCACTTCTTGTTTGTGTGCGATTCGGAAGAACGAGCCAAACAAGTGGCCGACTGGTTTAACCTGCCCTTGAACCACAATTCAAGGTGTTATACACTAATTGTAAGTCCTTAAGCAAACGCTGTTTCAACAAACTCATACATTACAGAGACTCCCATCAACGATATTTCAGTTTTTGCTCCACAACTATGTAAATATATCCTCTCTCTGTTCCCAGTCTCTGTGTTTGGTCATAGTGGATCAAATTCTAGGAACTGTGCAACTCTGAGACTATTCACGTGCAGATTTTATACCACAGAGCAGAACTTACATCTAGGGCCTTGCTTCTCCTTTCTTCCTCCCCCCTCCTCCCTCCAGAGGTCATAGTTGACAGGAGACATGGGTGGATGATGTCAGTGTTCTCCATAGGGGATCTGGGAGTCCTTGGGGGTCTTGTGAGGTTGGGCAGCAGCTCTGAGGGGGAAGACGGGAAGCAGTGATGGCAGAGTGAGGGAAGGAACAGCTTGCTGTTGTTCTACTTTGTTTTTCACATGTCGGCACTAAAGAGGGAGACGCAGGATGTGGATGGATAGGGCTTTATCGCCAAGAAGAGCTCATTCATGAGTGTGTGTGTATCTATAAGCTGCTGGAGGCATTTTGTATGCCACAAGGTTGACAGATTTGAATTGAAATTCAGCAATATTTCGTACTTTTTTCCACAGAATTTCCTTATTTTTGCTGCATGGTGGTCAAATTAAGATTAGCCTTGATGGTTTGGGAGTTCGCCAGGAAAGGTTGTTTCAGTGCATGCAGGGTCGTTGACCTGTTCAGAGGGTTTATAACACTGATACTCAACTTACTTTGCTTGGGGGCCACTTTTGTAAAATGACAAAGGGGCCAGCTGCAGCAGCAGCCCTGTATATGTTGATAGGATTTCAGGATATTTCAAGAATTTAAGGACATTTCAAGGATTTTAAGATATTTCAAGGATTTTTAGACATTTCAAGGATTTTAGGATTTTTTTTTCAGATTTTAGTACATTTCTAGGATTTTAGGACATTTCCAGGATTTCAGTATATTTCTCAGATTTTAGTACATTTCTAGGATTCTACTACATTTCTCAGATTTTAGGACGTTTGTAGGATATAAGGACATTTCTATTTTGAGGCTGTATATGCACTCTGGCAACTCAAAAGCACAAAAACAATTCCTAGTGTGGATCACTGTATTTTTATTGTGAATGAGAAAATAGTTTTGGGCCCCCCGGCACCGTATCTGGGGCCAGATTTGGCCCGCGGGCTGTAAGTTGAATATCACTGGTCTATAATGTTCAACATCATGTGTGAAATGCTGTTATGAGAGCTCTCTGAGCGTGTTGGGCGATGCTCCCAGGGCTCCCTGATGATGTACCATGGTAAACAGCTCCTACTGCTTGCACAGCTGGGGCACACTTGATGGGCCTCTGCAGTGCATGTAGAGAGGGAGATGGAGAGAGGGATGGGGAGGAGGTAGACACAGAGAGGGAGGGAGGGAGGGAGGAATGGTAGAGTGACTGGACCGACACAACAGAGGAATGCTGCGAAGGCCTTCAGGGCAGGATACAAACTGCAAAAAGCACAAGCGAGCGCAGAGGAAACAAGAGCAGAAAACTGATTATAAATGACAAATCCCCAGCTTTTGCAACCAAGCAGCGTTAGCTGCTGTATCCTGAGGGTGGGAAAATGCAACAGTAATAGCTCCGACTCCAATCCAATCTCCTGCATGTATTCTGCATGTGTGTGCGACTGTGTTTGTGTATGTGGCCTCCCTAAATTCAACAGACAGAGACAGGAAATTTTGCCCCTCCCCTCCCGTGTCCTCCCTTCATCCTCTGCCCTGGTGCTCGCTGCCCGCCGCCGATTGGCTGGGGGGAAAGCGAGGGATGAGGTTTTGTCGTCTAATCTGCCAGCAGATCGCCACTGATGGGCCTCTGTAGAATGGCTTTAGTAAATTACTGTTCCAGCGAAGGGCAAATCCCTTCTATCAGATAGCAGCTCTCTCTTCATCTCTCCCTCCTTTCCAACTCTTTCTCTTCACTACATCAGTCAGGCTCTGACTTTATCTCTTCATCGCTACCTTGCTCCCCTCTTCTCCTCTCTGTAGCTGTTGGCCTCCACTTTTCTGTCTCTTTACTTCCCTTTGTTCTCTCTCTCTTGTCATGTAAATACCCCATGTTGTGCACCTATTTGTGTCTGCAGCAGACCTGATTTTCTCTGCCCAGGGGCCTTGCACCTGGAGTGAATGAGATGAGTTGGTGTCAGAAAGAGAAGCTCTGTGGATTTTGCTCCAAGGCTACTTGTACGACATCACCACTTTGCGGTCTGTTTGTGTGTTTATGAGCAGTTTTCTCAGTCTGCTGGTGTGTTTGTACATCTTAAAAAGATAAACCAATCTTGAGGGTGGCCATCTTGCCTTGCCCAGTCTGAAACTACACAAAAGATAATACTGTAAATCTGGAATCAGTCGCTGGAAAATCGTGCTTGTGGATTACAGAGAATTGTTTTTTGCATGTGGTTGTGTCACAAAAGATACAACTTAACTGAGATAGAAATAAAGATTAGGGAGTGAGATGCCTGTAGATGCTGAAAAAGAAGGGAGTGTTTTGTCTACCTGTAAGCCTGAGGCGAAGATTGTTGCCACGTATAAGCCAAGTGGAGCTTCTGACCTCCTGTGTTTTGTTACGGCTACCTCCAACTCCTTCCCAATCACATAAAACGAGTCGCTCTGTGATGACATATGGCGGCCAGGCATGTCTGCTGTCACACAATGCTGTAGTTGCTGATACTCCAGCTCTATAATTAACAGGTGGTGTATAGGAAGAGGTGGAGAGGCCACACACACTTTTGTTTTAAAGAGTGTGTTTTGCTGCTGTGATGCTGTGATGAGGCGTCTCACCAAACAAGATTTACAGTAGCCCAACCCAGCAGAAATATGTTTGTTGAAGGTTGTCGTTGTAACCATTTCATAATGAGTATGTTTACATGCACAGCAGTGTCGCAGTTTTGACTCAAATGCTGCTTTTGATCATGTTGGAGATACAATGTTAGCAAGGAACATAGGAAACCTGATTATAACATAGTCCAGGTTTCTGTCTGAGGTTTGATGATATTTCAGCGTTGTTTCTTTATATACTGACTGAGTTACCTTAGCAGTTTAGGACTTCGCTTTTTTGCTGTTTGGATACAGTTGCTACATTTATTTGCCATTCTCATTCAGTCAGATTGAACTTTTGGTGGGAATATCGCTCCTCTTTGGTTTGTGCTTCAACAAATCACCTGTAATTTTATTGTGACCGGGACCACATTGGTGTTAATGCTGGTGCCTGGTAGGTGATTTTCTGTCATGCTCTCTGGTAATGAGCAGACTGCAGGGCCTAACTTAAGCTGGTGTACCAATACTGATCAGAATGACAGGAGCACTGGTGTTTTGTGAGCCCCACCCTTCTTTATCGACTCTCCCCCTGCAGTCTGAGAGGAAGCATCTGCCTGCCCCTCTGCCTCCCCATTGCTCACCACACATGCTCTCTCCGTCTCTCTCGCCACAGCCCACACTGCTATCGCTGCGGCTGCTTGCTATCCAGCTTGCGCCGATGTCAGAGCCTCTAATCTCTCTAGCATAAAGGCCATGCAAAGGGAATTTATGTTAGCCTGCCACGGGAAGAAAGGGAGAAGCGGAGAATCGTTTGAGCAGGTTGACAGATAAGGCTCTTGTGCTTTCTGTGTGGTGCTTTTTAAGCCATGTTAAGCTGCTTAATTAGACATAATCTACAGACCCCAGACTGAGGCGGAACTAATGAAGTTAAAAGACTCAAATCCCATCCTACCATCACACTCTCCTCTACTCCACACCATCATTCCCGGCTCTCGGTTTCATCACCACAGACTCCTCTCTGCTGCCTACCATCACGCTCTCGCAGCACACTCTGCCCTCTCTTCCTCCTTACCATCCCACTCTCTCCTTTTAACACCATTAATGTCTTGCATCACACCTAGACCTTCTTCCCTGTCTACATTACAACCTTCAAACATGTCATGACAGCCAACTGTATCATTTTTTCTGGAGAGCAGTGAAATCATCAGAATAAGTGGTAACGTAGCATGCAGAGCCCCAGAAACAGACTTAATTATGCGGACATCTGTATGAGGTGCATGATTATTACAAACATTTTGCAAAATATGTTTCACTGCACCAATAGTTTACTCTGTCTGCTTCTAACCTTGGTGCTGATGAGCATTTAGGGACTTACTGTCTGAGCTTTAGAAAGGAAGATCATTTAAAGGAATAATTCAATATTTGGGATGTTGTGCTTGTTTGCTTTCTTGTGAGAATTAGAAGGGAAATCAACATCACTCTATAATCTGTCTGTTAGACGTGAAGTTACAGCCGTCAGCCTATTAGCTCAGTTTAACACAAAGGCCGGAGAAGATGGAATTTGCTAGTCTGTCTCTGTCAGTAATTAACACATTTAATCAGTACAAAAATGGAAGCGTAAAAATGAGGGTTAAGGCTTGGGGGAGGGACTTCCTGGATTCTCCAATGGTCTGCGAACGCAGCACAGGTGGGATTCTTCGTGAGTTTTTTTCCCTTAGCAGCAGTACTTTGTGGAGTTTGAGATGAGGGGTTAATTGATTAGTCCATCTTATCACAGCTGATCAGATTTATGGTGCGGCAGAAGAGCCCCACTCTTGAATTTAAAGCTTTCATGTGTCTTAAAAAAGGTGGTTGGTAACAACTGGCTAAATGAGAACATCATCAGGGCAAACACGGCTGTGTTAGACATGTTAGCTTTTTACTTCTGGCGATTGCATTTAGGCTTTAAAGTAGTGTTCATTCATAAAGACTATATTGCTGAACAAAACATGAAAGTATCATAAAAGTTATTTTGCCACAGAGCTTGTTCTGTGTATTAATCCAAAATCCAACAGAAAAATCCGTTTGGCTTTTTGACGAGGGAACCAGGGCGACATCAACATCTGCACCAGCCTGCAGAAAAACGACATCCCAGGAGCACTCTATTGATGTTCTCATAACTCTAAGGTATAAAAAAATGATTAAAACAAAACGTCAAACTACTCCTCTAACGCCTATGCATTATATTCTGCTCTGTGTTTCTTTAATTTAAGTTATTTTTTATTTTTGCTGTACCTTTTGTAGGCCAGGGTCCTCATGGCAACCAAAGTTGAGATGAGAGAAAGGTAGTTTGACAGATTATTCAGACTGCAGTTTGGGAATAAGGACACTAAAAAAAATAATATTATATTGACACTTGCTAATAAATGTTACATTTTCCAGATACTTTAGAGAAAACCTCTTGCTTCAGCCATGCTTTCACTGTTTGCTTGACAGAAAAAGCTACCGTTCTGTGATAAAGTTCCTCAAGAGCAAAGGCACATAAAACAAAAGCAATATAATGAGGGCTTTTTGAGGTTAGTCACTAATGGCTGCTGTGATCAGAATTCAAAAGGTTGAAGCCAGACTGAGAAACCTGGGGGAAGTGGTGAGTTTTACAACAAGTTGCTTGGCAGAGTCTGCCGTTGTTAGCACATTTCCATCTCTGCAGCAGTTCTGTTTCCACAGTCTTCCCTGCCCTTGTTCTTAAGCCTTTCCTTCTTCCTCTAGCAATAAGACGGGGATAAGTTTCTCATGTCAGTAACACACTTCCCTTCCCTAATCCCACCACGGGGCAAATCTGTGCCCAGGCCATGTGTATGAATATTTTATCTTGTAGGTGGTTGAGTGAGTCCAACCTTTCGCCAGCTTACAACACGCTTTGTTCATACACCAGCTCTTGATGTCCCCCCCCCGTTGTTGCTGTGGCATGTTTACATATCTCTCCTATCGCTGCATCTCACAGGAACGGCTTCTTTGTTGTGTTTTGAGTTTTCCCCGAAGCCGAACAGCAGTTATTTTCCTTCACCGAGGAGCTGGCTGGCACGCTACCTTGTAAGTGCTCATCCTCTGTCCAGGAGAAGATTGCAGCTGACCATTGTTGGGTTTCATCACCTTCATGAATGCGCTGCCTGGCTGGGGATGGCCTGTCAGAGAATTTTCTTCACCCCATTATCTTTCTGCCTCTCCCCCTTTAGCCCTCCTTTCCACCTCGTCTTTACCTGGAGTGGTTACAGCCTTTTGTGCTGTCAAACTCATTCTCCTCACTGTGTCCATGAGGCAAATGTAAACACTGGACGAACCTTTGGAATCAGAATTACCTTTAGCAGCTTATCAGCTGCAAAAGCTAGGTAATATTATCTCGTTTGTTCTACTCAACCTTTTCTGTCTTCCTATCCTCCTCATGTGACACACCTCTCCCCTCCAGTGCTGCCCCATATCATGGAGGTGTTGAGTGGATGTGAGGGCTGCTGCATTCTGGTCTTGCTTGATTAGCCAGCGTGTGATGCTTTGGGCAGCTTTGTTTTGCTGCTGAATGGGCTGTTCCACTGAGAGCGCAGGAGACGACAAGGAGGGGATGGAGAGGAGAAGGGTGGAGTGGAAAAAAAGAAAAGCTGGAAAACGCTGGAGAAGAAAAGATAAAAGCAAAAGGGAAAGGATATGAAAGGAGAGGTGGGGAGTAGATAAATGAGATGGGAGAAAAGGCTGGAGCAGAAGGGGTAAGCAGAAATGAGGAGAGGATGGTGGTGCAGAGGCAAAAAAGAAATGACCTCTACTCCTGTGGAGAGGGAAGATAACTGTGAGTGTTTAGAAATGCTGAGGTGGACAGAAGCCATATCTTCCACCAACACAGCACCTGCTAGCATGCCTGCCCCCTCCCATTCATTGACCGACTTTCTGTTGTGGGTTTTTGTGTGCTTATGCGTGTCTTTGCACCTCTGGAAGTGTGTATCTGTGCACACACATTATTATGCATACAGTCAGTATACCATTTTTGTTTCAGCCCATGAGATAGCAGCCTGAGATTTTGTGCTGGAAACATGTTAATACTCAGACACGACAAACCCCTGAATCCCTGCACTGCACCACCTTAATACATGCATGCATTAATAGCTTTTTTTGTAAAATATGGAAAGAGGTCTGTGCGGTAGTTTCTCCCTTGGTGTCTGCACTTTCATACAGTTACAGATTTCTACATCAAATACAGCTTTTCTATAAACCTGTAGGACCTGTAGAAACTCTGATGGTCACAATGCAGGTACACTGAGTCATGGGCGTGGTTTGACAATAACAAACAGTGGTGACCACATAGTGAGGCTGAAAGATTTGACAAAGAACTAATTGAGATATTTCTGATCAACATTTAGATTCTTTAAATTGCGATTGCTCACCTTTTTTAGTTGGGCGATATGGAGAGAGTTAAATATCACAATATCTTTGACCAAATACCGCAATATCGATATTGACTATTGGTGCTTTCTTATAATATTTATTCGGTGAGATTTTTTAATAAATAATCACAGGTAATGTTGATATAATGACTAAACATGTGCTCAGACTACAGGAGTTGTGTGTCAATTTATCCCTGATTCACTTCACCTGACAGTCAAAGGAGAAATCCAGTCTGGGATTTAGGTCAGTACGGATGATCGGCTCAGATTATCTGGTCAAGTTAGAGGTTTACAGATCCTCTCTTAAACCTCCTAAACTGTTTACAGACAAATCAAGGCTCCCCTGATCATTTCAAACGTGTGATATTTAGGATTTAAAATCTGGATAATTAAGGTTATGATGATCATGATTATGGAGCGGCTAATGGTGTTGCCAAGCAACAGTAAACATTCTAGCCCTTGAGACTAACATTAGCTAGCATACTACTGTTAGATATTAAATATGAGTTAAAATCTCACCTCCAATTCTCACTTAAGAATAGACAATCCGTGTTTTTTCGCTGCAAAGCCACATTACCATTACAAGTAACAAGCAAGTTGTAACACCACACCGATCGCTGTTTTGTTTACATCAGATTCTCCATCAGACCACGCAAGGTCCTCCCTCTGGCATGATAATCCTAATAATATCCTTTAGTGTGTGTGGAGCTGGACTGTTTGTTAGGAGCGCTATTGGAGAATATATACCATTTGGGGCGGTTTTCACCACTGTAGGAGCAGAGAAGGAGCAGAAGAACTTCAGGAGTTTTGAAAGTACACTCTACACTCTCAACACTGAATATGAATATAATAATATAATTATATTTATATATTACCCAGCCCTTTATCCTAAAAATTAAACTCCAGGCCCATGGCCTACATAATAATATACCACAACTACTGCATCCGTTAACAGCCCTGCACCATAGCTGCTTCAGCTAACATCAGCTTCATAGACTGACAGGACGAGCTGCTCACAGCTTTGAATTCCTGTGAACTTTAAACTCTGATGACACAACCTTTGGCCAAGCTGAAATAGAACAGAGCTACACATTTTCTTGTTTCTCCAACTCACACAATTAGCAGTAACTGGCTGCAGCTGAGGAAACTTGCAAGTGAGTTTGTAGCCTCCGAAATAGCTGGCTTCAACTTTCACTTGCTTTTTAAGTCACAGTTAATTATAAAAGTTATAATTAAAGTTGCGGCTCTTGCTACATGAACATTGCACTCTTTCAATTTGTGATTTCGATATAAAACTAATCATTCAGCTTTACCATATTGTCTCTATTGGACCCAAGATGAAAGGTTACCAGCTTCAGGCCACCTAGTACATTAAATACCTCTCACATCCTCTGTCTGCCGCTGATGACCAGACTCCATGTTTATCTGTGTGGAGGCGGATGGAGTATGATGAGAGAGCCCAGAAAATGTGGGTTATTTTTTCATTTTAGTAGAAAAGAATGATTTTATTTTTGCTGTCTAGGCCTTTTTTCCAGAGATGTTTTCTGTATCAGAGTGTGTGTGTAATTCTGTCTGCCTGAGCCTGCATGTGTGTTATGTTTTCTGGAAACGGACTGCGTTGTAGATGGAATAAAGCCCACTGTGAGTGCTGACAGTATTGGCTTGTTAGCGCTGATGGGGTGGATGAATGCTGAGTACTGTGGGCTCGAATGGGATGGCAGATCTGCAGTGTTTTCTGGTACTGGATGTGCCTGAATTCCGCAAATCTCTCTTGATAAATTCAAGGTTTTACGCTAAAATGAAAATATGACAACGATAAGCCGCCTTTGAGCTCTCCTCTGCTATCTCCGTGCCTGACTTCCTCTTTCATTGCCTCTCTCTTTCTCTTGTTCCTTCTTCCTATATGTGATTTCTCTTTTTTGCCTCCTCTTATTTTTCCTTGTCCTAGAAACCCTCCTGCTGCCGTTATTGGTATCTCCTATATGTTTCCACTCCTCCCTTTAACAAATGGTCTGTTTAAAAGACGATTGGAGGAACACACACATGCACACATTCATCCACACACAAGCAAAGGACTGAAATAAAGAAGCCCCTTATCTCTCCTACCAGAGACACTTCGTTCATGTGCTTGCATGCAGATGAATAATATATGTGGACACAAGCGCACACACACTTGCACACACCACACAAGTAACCGATTGGTAGTGGTGGTGGTGATGCTGACATGGGCTGTTGTGTTCTGTGCTTTTTGTAACACGACTTGCATGCACGTGTAAGTGTGTGCTTTGCTGACTGCTGTCACTGTGGAGCGATGTAGAGTCTCCAAGGGCATGGTGATGAATGGGAGTGTTGTCGTCAGTCAGGTCCAGATGCCTTTGTGCTGTCTTTATGCTGCATGTTCTCCTATTATACCACAAGCCCTGGAGGAGCGGTGAGTCGGCGCATAGAGTTAGTAGTGATGTGTTAACATTGCTTAAATGAAACAATCCTTGCGTGTATGTGTGTGTGAACAAGGCTTTAACACGTAGGACATTTGATCGATGTTAAAAGCACCTCATCTTTGTCTACACCATGTGTGGACACCTGTGTGGATGTCACATCAGACACACAACTCATGCCTAAAAGCTTCATCTGCATGCATAATTATTTAGTGTGTGTGTCTTTAGCTTGCAGTAAAAGTGTGTCGCCTGTGCAAGCATGTAGACACGTCAAGTGTGTGAACAGCGGGCTCCAAGAAAACGCTGTCAAAGCAGAAGCTGAATAATTTGCCTTCAGACACATTCATGATACAGTGACGTGTGTGCATAAATTTGCCTTCCAGTAGACTTAGCTGTATGTTTTACAGATAGTGTGTTATATCAGAAAACCTATACCTGACTGTGGAGGTCTTTTTTTTTGTCCTACATGGATATTTGGTCCTACTGGGATTTCTTTCTTTTTTTCTTTTTTAGCAGACGAGGAGAGTGTGCACACCACACACACATACCACATCACACACGTGTATGTGGAGAGTTTTAGAGGATTTATGCCTTCCTCTGTGGTTTAAGCAGATGAATCAGGTTGTGTTCAGAGGGGGTGGAAGCAGGTAGTTCTTGGATGAAAGAAGTTAATGAAAGAGCCTTTTGGGAGCATTGTGGCTCCATTTTGACCAAACACTTATGATGGCAGGTGTGACTCCTTGATAACTCCTAGAGCATACACAGTTTTACACATATTCAATGTAGCGCCTACGTCATTTTCTTTCATATATAAAAAAGTAGAAGGAATTCCAGGACTACACTATAAAAGCTAAATGTAAATCTGAGTCCTCAACCATGCAATATGTCACTTGAGCAGCAGGATATTGGGGAAAAAAACCTGACATTGCAACTTTTTTATTTCTGTGATATATATTCCAATATGAAAAAAATATGTGAATTTTCCCGAGATGACTTAAATAGATCTATTTGGAAATAAAAATAATAATAGAGCTGAAAAAATTCTGAGGACTTTTCTAAGGGGGAGAAGGGGGAAATTAGGTAGTTAAACACACTAGTCAACTCAATATGTCATATTAATAATGCATGTTGTTGACCCTAGGCTCCCTTATATTGCTCCCGTTCTGTTTCTTGCTCATTTTCAGGTTGTGGTCGACTACTAGCATGGTGTGCTTTGGTTGTTTACCACACAGACTTCTCTTGTAGATTAAGGTTAGTGTCAACATTACCGAAACGACCTGACAGCTCCGAACTGTAGTTGGGAGACCTCTGGTTTGTTTAGGCAAACTCAATTAGCTTTAGCCCAGCTCCTGGCCAGTAATTTTACTCATTTAAAAAGAGCACCATGCTAATTTCCCTGTAGTGTTAAGCAGCAAAAAAGCACATCCTTTGATGCAGCTATTGCACATGTGCACATTTCATTGTCGATGCTGATCCGATACATCATGTAGCCCTAGGTTGTGTATGATGGTTGAGCTGAAAGGAAACTCTGTTCATGTTTTATCCAAATGTATGGATTCTGAAAATGGCTCAAGAAAACCTCCAATTGCTTGTAATTACTTCAGCAGTTGGACACAAAAGCCATGGCTAACCAGCAGACACTCAGAGGGACAAATAAAGTATAATTTGGTTGTTGGTTGGGTTTGACTGATCCCTAAATGTTTGCTTTGTTGGCCACAGTTTGCACAGTCAAAATTGGGATGGCACCATTTTGGCTTGGTATGTTTCCTCTGTCTCAGCAGTAAGGTGATGTGGTCAGAGCTGTTGGGTTCTGCATCTGTGGAAATAAATACAGTTGCCTGTAACACCACTTACAACATTTTATATGGAAGCTTATGTGGACAGCTCTAAAGGACACTGTGTCCCGGTAATGGGCTCTGGTTTCTAGCAGAGCCAATGAGAGTAAAGCACGACTGTGCATTAATGGTTGGGTTTATGGTCTGGGAGGCATTGCTCTGAGTGTCTAGGAGCAGAGCTGGGTATGTTTTGAATGATGTGTGTTGAGTCCAGTTTATTGAAACTTCTTATCGATGTAGATTCATGCCCTTTAGAAGTATTCTTAATAGAGTTTGCCATTCACTTTCTGCAAAGCCTACACTTTCTGTCTTGCTGTGATGGAAGTGTTAGCGAGCACTGTAGACCTTGAAAATGTAAAAGTATTGTGAAACCAAGAATACAGAGCCTCCAAACTGTGGTGGGGTTAAGTGCTTCGATGCAGACCTTTTTGCTCTTCATTCATATGGCAGACAAGAAAGTCCTCTGTGCAGCAGCCCGCATTCAAAACCATCTCTGGAAATCCGGTGGGTCTTAATTGTGTATCTTCATATATTTTGCTTCCAGTGCAGCTTTACCTTGTTGAGGTTGCAGAGCAAGGAAGGCTTGTCAAACACAGCTAAGAAGACACTGCATTTCTACTACACCAAATCCCAAGATATAGTGTGCTCACCATGCTCCAGCTTCCACATCCTGTCATTGTCCTTGGAATTAAATTCACTGGTGTCCTTGTAGCAGGCGCAGGGTAGCTTGAGACACAATTTGCATGTTGTACATAGTAGCCTGAAGTGGTGGGAATCTCTCGGCACCTCACATTTGATCACGTTTCAGAGGGCTATGATCCGAGTCTAAAACTATTATCGGTGCAGCTTGTTGCATCAAAATGTTTGATTTCTATGATACATTGTTTTCTTGCTGTATAAGTATTTGCTTCTTTTAAATCATAGTGTATTTGTGATGATCCATAACAATTAAAAAAAGATGAATTCACTTTTATTATCTTTTAGTACTATAATAGCAGTAACAAATGGAAGAGATGTGTCAAGAGTAAAGGCTCAGGCACACCAAACTGACATTAAAGAACTAGTGGTGACAAAGGCAGGCTTTTGCCTCGCTTTACATCGCCAGTTAGAGTTTTAACAAAGCAACCGAATGTTGAAAGAACAAAATATATTTACCATGCACTAGCAAAAAATATCACCAACAATTATGAGCTATTCCCGCCAAAGAGCTCAATGGCTAAAAAACAACTAAGAAAAATAACTTATAGAACAAGTTTGTTTGATCCCATGCCCTCTTGAGCCATTTGTTTGCTTTCCTCTCTTCTCTTCTCATACACTGAGCTGACCTGCTGAAGCTGACAAGGGCCAACTAGTGCCAACAATGAGGGACACACAGCAAAAACAAGGTTGACAGATGCTCACAGACGGCACGACAATGACCAGCAGTTGTTGATTTGGTGTGTCAGGGTCCTAAGTTTACATTTGCCAACATATTTCTCAGCATTGCAAAAATCCAATAAGCAAAGAAATAAAAGTGTGCCTGTAGTAGCATCCTTGTATCCCTCTGTGGTTGCTCACGCTCAGCCATCCTCACCAAAACTCAAGAAGTAGCCTAGAACGTAAACATGATGCAGGTTTATGTGTTACGCTTCAAAATCCATTTGGTACTTAAAGCAGCTGTAAGAAACTAAGCCTAACCCTAACCCCTAACCCTACAGCCGAGCCCCACAACATTTTTACAGTTGATCATAATGTCACAAATTAGGTTTTAAATTTTCGTTTGTTGGCTTTTCTGCATTGAGACATCTCTCAAGAGAGAACTGCATCTAGAAGCCCTCAATACTCTGTGTGAACACCCCACACCTGCCTGCCACATTACAGCACAGGATAACTGTCATTTTAAATCACTGACGGTTTCATTACCTTGTTAATTTCCGAGGATGATACTCTGCTGAGAGACAAAAGTCACACTAAACTCATTTAGTAGCACGGGTGATAATAACAAAATAACATCAAGGCTTTATGTTATTATTGGACACACACACAGACACACAGACACACGCACACACACTCTCACCTCCCTGTGCTTCTTCAGGGATCTAAATGGGAATCTGACTGGAGGTAAACATGTCATTGTGTAGAGCAGCCCAGCAAACAGACAGCCTGACAGGCCAGTTAATGGGGAGATGAAGGGATAGGGTTTAATAGGCAGCGCAGTAAGAATAGTAGATTTATTTAAACGGGGCAATATTTACCAGCCTGGACAATGTCAGATTGTGTTTAAATTGGCCTTACCGCTCCTCGCCGTGTCATTTATCTTTAATTTCTTCTTATTTAATTCCTCTCATTCATTACCATACTCCCCTGATTATGCCAAGACTTTGATTTAGCTTCTATCATATGTTGTTTCTACTGAGGCAAGAGCCTCACTTAAAAACCTAAACATCAGAGTGGATTGTGGGAGGGTAGCCAGGAGCAATCTGCTGCTACTGCCACTGATGGATTTTAAAGGTTATTGGATGCTATGAGCTAATATGTAGGTACATTGTTTTTAAATCAATGTTTATGAATAGAAAACGCTGAGAAATGCTTCTGGCCATTGTGTAGACTTCTCTAAATGAATCTTTCCTCAGTAATAAAGTTGTGAATTGCTGTAGTAGCAGGTTTCAGTTTGTGATTCAACTTGCCACTTTCTTTTTCTTTCACTTCCAAGGTCCTTTTAAAGCTTTCTCTTCCTCTCTTTCCATTCTGCCACCATAACAGCGAGTCTCCAGAGTGTAGTAGGAACAAGGCTTTATCTGGCTAAATTCGTTTATTCCTTTCTTTCCGGTCTTTCCCCTCTCCCAGTAGATTTTATCTTATTTGGATGTTTGGTTGTGCCCCACTGCTTTGTAGGTTGGCTTTATGAATGAGCCCACTCAAGGTCATTTGGTCACTGTGCCTGTCGAGACTTTGCACATGCAGCTCACACATACTTCCTTTATCTCTTGATATTAAAAAAAAAAAACTTGTTGACTGGCTTACACTTCCTCCCCCCACACTCCCCTCTCTCTGCTCAAATCCCCTTGGAGACAGAAGAGAAAGAAACAGAAGTGAGCCAGAGAGATTGTAAGCGAAAGAGAGAGATAAAGACAAAAGAGACAACCGTAATTCCCCCGATGTCTGTTGAGTGGACGCTGGAAAAATAATCCCTTTTTACTTTCACACGACAATTACGCTAATGACCTTAGGCTGCGATCATCAATAGACAGACTTGCATCTTCAGGGGGGACAGGTGAGTGTGTGAGGTGGTGTGTTTGTGTCTGTATGTGTGTGTGTGTGTGTGTGTGTGTGTGTGTGTGTGTGTGAGTGAGTGGCCCCCTCCTTTGTCTGAGATCAAGGATTAGAAAGGCTTAAAGA
Source organism: Plectropomus leopardus (assembly GCF_008729295.1). Taxonomy (NCBI): domain Eukaryota; kingdom Metazoa; phylum Chordata; class Actinopteri; order Perciformes; family Serranidae; genus Plectropomus; species Plectropomus leopardus. The sequence goes on along the minus strand of NC_056467.1, from coordinate 18,951,029 downwards.
TGGTGCGCATAGCTGGGTGTGTGTATTCGTGTGTCTTTGTGAGGTTAGTGTTATCTAAGGTGACGTCAGCACTTAAAGAGACTGGGGTTGCATTTGAAACACTCATCCCTGTGCTGTGAATGGGAAGTTTTAGGGACAGAAATGTATTCTTTGGTTTCATTTCTGCAAGTCATGATAGTCTCAAGGGGTCATTACGGACTTTAAAACAGCAGCACTTTAATTGAATCCCCTGTTTGCCATTATAGCAATATATTAAAACATAATATTTTCTATAAAGCATCAATTACTTGTTAATGTAATAGCTAATGAATAATTGACAATATCTTGGTCCCACAGAAAAACAAAACGGATCAGTGATCAAGTAATATGTTGAAAAGTTTATAGTTATAACAAGATTTTTTTTTAATGTTTTGATAAGATGTATCATGTTTTAACAAAAAAAATGTATTTTTACATTATTATGTTTATAATATTGTGACCATAGACTGTAAAAATACTTGATGTAGCTACCACGACGTCACACATTGGTTTGTGGACTCCAGCCTCTAGTAGCCGGTCAATGCGCTGCAGGTGTAAACTTTTCAGGTTATTATGCCATTCTCCTGCTTTCTCTTGGATGACAGCAGGACTCTTCTATATAACCTAGCTGTCATTATATTTAAGGATGATTATGAGCCAAACCTTGAAGTGCATTGTAATGTCCATTCATAGTTCAATTTACGAAAACTTTATTGTCCACGAATGTGAAAATTTGCCTTCAGTTTCATAATAAAGTATGTAAAAGACATATCATAAGAACATAAAAACATTTTAAAAAATAACCACAATTCATACACATGCACACTTTATTTACAGGCAGCATTGTTGGTTTGAATTCCATTAAGATATGCAGAGCTTGATGAATACAGCAATCTGGAAAGGTTCACTCAAGGTCTAGCAACAAGATTTCCTCCAGGAAATGTTCAGCAGCTTTCTTAATATAGAATATGGAGACATTTTATATGATTATTAGTGTCTTATGTGTTTATTGTGTATAACGTTGTTCATCATTGTCTGTTTTTTACACCAGTCGCAGAAGGTTATAGTTATAGTTGTAATCAAATATATTCATGAACACTTAAAAATGTCCTTATATCTGCTTACAACAACATTTTAGTTTTTTATTAACCATGTATTATCTGTTTACATGCTTAGTCAGGGATCTGTGTTTTGTCTTCCTCTGGTCTGTGATGTCAGAGAGAATTTGGAGCCATTTCAGCGAGCCTGATTGGCCAGTGCGCTCATATGAGAACCCTGGGACATGAGGTAGTGAGGAGCAACAGTACCAATCAAAGGCTTTGTTGGCTGCTTTGTAGAGGAATGAATTTAAGGGGTTAACAATTGGATTAAGGCCAGGAGAGCTGCCTTAAAATCAAACCCGATGCTTTCCTGTTTCAGCAGAGAGAATGGTCGAAATCTCACCCCCTGCCTTTTCCTGATACTTTCTCTTCCTCCAGGCCTGGAGAGGGAGCAGGGCAGGCACGGCATAGAAACAAGTTTGAAAAAGAATAAATAATATGGTACATATGTAACTTTTAGAAATGAGGAGGAGGAGGTCAACTAAGGTCAAAATCGATTATTTTTCCATATGGCTGCATCTGTGCTTGTGGTCTGCTGCTATATTTTTCACATTTACAAACTGTACAGCATCGCAGAGTACAGTGGCTTCAGACGTCTCTTCTAGTGTGTAGTCTCTCAGTCTCCATTGTGCTCCACAGCCTCTTGTTACAAATCCAGACCTCCAGTCCAGACTCTTGTGCCCGCTGATGGCCTCCAGCTGCCACTCTCCACACAGGCAAAGGTGTCTGGGAGGTGACAGACCTTCTTATTCCAGAAAGGATAAACCTGAGGCTGAACTCACTGATCATAAAGCATGGACAGCTGTTTTTATCGTCACATTTATCCTTACATAAGAGTCATCATATAAAGTTAAGAAAATTCAATAATTAGCCATCATTTTGGGAAATGCCCTTATTGGATATTGCCAAGACTTAGATGAGAAGATTGATGCCGCATGTGCTAATTGTGAAGCTTGAGACAGAGGAGGATCATCTTTAACAAATTTGAAAAACTGATAGCTCTAAAATTCTTGATTGTTTGTTTAATCTGTGAAGCAAGGAAAAATATAAAAACCACAAGTTGGTTTTTGAAATGAGCCAGGCTAACAGTCCTCACCCTGCTTCCAGTCTGGTATTAACATTGATATTTTGGCCTATTATAACACAAAACTATGAAAAACAAAATCATTTTTTGTCAGTAGAAAATACAAAAATAACTTATTGTTTTCATTTTGGTAATTCAGCCTTCATCAGGCAAATTTCCAAGCAATTTTGCATGATGAATGTCTAGTTACGTCACAATAAATTTGTTATTTTTGCCATTTAGACAGTGTGAAGGAGTTTGTCTGGAAGTTTTTAGCTCTCCTACACACCTGCTTTGAAATCAATGTGCAAAATTTTCTTTTGTTCTAAAGAATGCCGTCATGCTTTTTACAGTGGAAAAAAAATCTGTATGTTCTCATTTCTATTTCCCATAACACCAAAAGTGCATCTAACTTATTGTACAAATTTGATAAGCATATTCACAGTACTTCAGTTACCCCAGAATTACCATTTGTGAATGAAAATATTTAATAATACATCAAGACAAGAATTAAAAAGCAGTTTTGCATAAAGACACAATTACAGAACATCCTGCACCCGGCAAATTGCTTATCTCAGTGTGCTAAAAGCTGGACTCTTACCCTGAAAGGCTGCATTCCTCTGACTGTGATATAGACAGGACCAACAGGGCCGCAGACACCGCTAAGTGAGCCTCGGCAGGCAGAGCTCGGCCTTGGGCCCTAATACCGCTGCAGCTGCAGGCAGATCAGTGCAGAGCAGCAAAGTTTTGAGCTGTAATGGCGCTCCAGTGTCTATCTGGAGACTGATTTAAAATGGATGACCAAGCACAACCCCTGTAACCTCTGGACAAGCTGCTTCAGAGCCTGTCTGCTTCTTCCACTCAGACTGCAGAAGGAGCTCAGAGGCGACACTCCCACATGTGCGCACACATGCACTGCTTTGCGAGTGTTAAAAGGTGACGTATTTAGATATGCACACTTTGTTAGAGCTTACAACTGAGGGAGATATACTGTGTTTACTCACCATTTTCCCAACTCATTCAGTCATTCCTGCGCCTGAATTGGTTCTATTTCCTGTCACAGAAAGAGACGAATCAGAGTTAGCGGTTATTTAAGAATGGAAATGGTTTATTTGTTTGGCTTTCTAGTGCTTGTGCATGAATTGCACTTTGCTGGAGCTCATGGGAGGGCAGAAAGAGAGCTCTTGGAAAAAATGAAAGCAACGCAGGAAGGGGGGGGGGGGGTCTGCCGCCATCTGCCTTTGTGCCAACAGTTGGTTACTGTGGCAACCAGTAAAAAGTCATTATCTTTAATTTACACTGTGGCAGGTTCAGGTGTTTTCAATTGTATCATTAGGTTTTTTTCTCTCTCTGCAGTGACTCACCCATCTTTGGCAGCGGTCCTCCACTTCATTCTGGGGCTCTTCATTCTTTTTTCCTCTGTGTCATCCTTTTCCTTGTGTACCTTTCTTTTAGCTGCCTCACTGGCTGATTTAGGGCGTGTGTGTGGATCTAAAGCACTCGTTTCACTCTGTAAGGTTATCCTGTTCCTAGGGCATGCAGCATGATGCCACTGCGCTTTCTGATGGCGAGGGGTACTGACGGATGACACGATGACAGATAGAGCAAAAAGTGACGAGAGAACAGTTTGAAAAGTAAAATGACAGGAGCATAAAAATTTAATGGCAGCAGAGAGTGGGGAAGGTGGAGGGCAAAGAGGTAGAGAAAGTGGTTGTCTGTCCTTCTTAACAACGGCTTATTTCTTTCATGTTGAGGCTTGTCTGGGCGGCAGTGGCAAGAAGTGCAGATGAGCGATCGTAAAGTAGCCCTGTCTGTGTACCATTAGCCAACCGCAAGTACTAAGCACTTACCAGAAGCTGCTTGCGTTGACCTCCTCCTCTCCTCCTCTCCTCCCCCAGACACTCTCTCTCTCTCTTACCTCGCTTTGCTGGAAACTCTTCTTGTTCTCTCATAATATGTTCATTGCTTCGTTTATGATAACAAAGCCTCACTCCACACTCAATCCATCCAACAAACTTTGGTTCTTTTGTTTGGCTCATTTTTAATTCTCTTTCATGGCATGGGACGCCCCAAGTTTTTGAAAGGTTTCATTTACCGATGGAAAGTAATTTCTTTCTTTTTTTTTCTACCACTCAAAATAATAAAAAATAATTAACCCCCTCGCCCAACCTCACCCCGTAACGACGTCGGGTACCCCAACTCCCCCCCCCCCCCCCCCCCCCCCCCCCCCCCACCCCCCCACCCCCCCCCCCCCCCCACCCCCCTCCCCCCCACCCCCCCCCCCCCCTCCCCCCGATATTGCTCTGAAGCAATACAAACTTTCAAAAAACCATTTGTAGTTTTCAAATTCATTTTATTATAACGAGCTGTTTCTCGCCGCCATCACTAGCTCGGTCGATCAGTCTGTGGGTACAAAACGTCTCCAGTTCAATGAAAAAGTAATTACACCAACAAAGCCAGTACTGGGATGTTCTGTCTATAAGTATTGTTCGAAAGTAGCTCATGCCGTTAACTATTGAGAAGTCAGAAGCAGTTGGCAGCGTCCAGGCGTACCTTTTTATTACTGCTGGCTGCTTTATTAGCCGTCCACAGAGCGGGGAAAGATTGAGGGGATTGACTGGAGACGTGAGTGGAAGTGGCACCTATCGACAATTTGGCTTCTTGTGCTATACTGGCAGAATACAATGATGCTGTAAGGATACTGCCACTTAGGCCAGCCCATTAGCACCTAGGCTCCACAAATGAGAACATGACAAGAACAGACCACATACAGTGCAGCGATTTCACAGGCAGCATTGCAGTGATGCACCGTAGCTGCTGGAATACACAGTTTTCACAGCCAGCACTGTTTCTGAGCTTACACTTTCCAAGCATTTTATAAAAATTGGTTTATGTTATCTTCTATTTCCCTCTTGGCCCATCCTTGTCCCGTCATTTTTGTCATTTTCAGATTTAATTGGTCTCAAGATTCAGCAGCGCCTGAACATTTCTCTCGGCATAAAGGAGACGAAAAACACTGTTTGTTTAAACTTTTGCTATTTAAGAAGAGTGCAGCCGAGTTAGAAGGCATATGTATGTGTGAGATGAAAATTTGCCGAATCTGCGTTGGGGCATATGGCGTAGGTGTTGGGTGTGGGTGTTTTTGCGTGTGTTGATGACCATCTGTCACCTAGTAACAGTTCGGGTGATCTCTGGTAGATCTCCCTGTTGGGATCATAACACCTGATTATATACAAAGACAGGGGGTTACAAGCCCAGATGGAAAGACTTAACCAACATTATACTTATACTCTGTGCTGATCAGAAGGAAAGACATTTAAATGTAAGTCTTTCTTAATCTTGTGTATTTTCAGAGCAATGTTTCTTGGCTGTCATTTTTAGCAGATGGTGCAGTTTATTAGTGGCTCTCTAATTGATATATAACAATGCACACCTAGGTTAAGGCTATGGCTGATTGTGCTTGATCATAATTTTATTTATTTTGTCCTTTACAGCTAATTTCTCCAGAGGGTGAATTGTTACATAACTCACTCCTCTACATTTTATTAAGGCTTAAAATGTAGTATCTCTAAGGTCTGCAAGGTGTCACCATAGTCTGTGAGTCAGATACATCCCTCGCTCCTTCACATCTCAACCCTCCCATCCAAATTTGGTCACTTATTGCTTCAGAAACCAAGATTGCCAAAATTTCTAACTTGAGGCTTCAAAATGGGAGCCTACAAACCAATGATAGCCATTTTCCACCAACATGGAACTGGTTCCGTACCAGTTTACGCACCTAATTTCGAACTGTACTGAGCATTTTTACCAAAATTGTTTCAGAACCTGAAAAACTGGTTCTTAGTTGGAACCAAAAAATAACCATGTCTGTTTTCTTCTGTTGTGCTTTGTTTAGCATCCTCCATTGAGGACACATCCTTGGTCACAAAGGTTCTGCATAGAACTGATGGAAACTTGGGGTTGGGCTGGTTTGCTACAAAGCATCAAGTTTCCAAGAATCCTGAGCGTGTGAGCTAATTTGGTGGAAAAGGGGTATGGGTTAGTCCAAATAGAGAGTTTTAGAGAGTTTGAAGCTTCTTAGTGCCACCACATTAAAGTAAAAGCAAATGAAAATGATCGTGTATATTTTTGCAACTAGTTTGTGAAGTAAAATCCCAGCAGTAGCCATTTTGCATAAGCCATTCTCCCCTATCCCTCCACTACCCATCTAAAGCAGGAAGCTGGGGATGCGAAAAACGCATGTGAACACAGTCTTTATGCTGCATGATGGAAATTTTCTCTCATGGTAAGTCAAAACAATAGAAGCTTTGTGACTGCAATCAAGTAATTGTTGCAATCAAGACATTGCTGTGAATTTATTCTGGCCACCACAACCCTCGCAGCAGTAGATAAAGTGATAAAAATTAAACTCTGGTGGCAGCAGCAGCATCGCTTTGAGAGCATGCACAGCTTCTCTGTCTCGGTCACCATCTGGAAAACACACCCAGCACATCTATTAGACACCCACTCTAGCAAAGGATGAGCGCTCCACTGAAAATGGGTTAATAATGACGATTAAATTGAAGGTAATGTCAGCGGTTGATCTGTCGCTCACAAATCACAGTATTTTATGTGGATGGCTTTCTCTGCCTGGGTGTGGAATTGTGGTTTTGAATGAGTGCAAGTCACTGAGTCAAGTTATTGAAAATGTAAGAAATGTAGGATCAAGTTATTTGTTTTGTCAAGACACTCTCTCACTGCATGAAGCCTTTTCACCCAGAGGTCAGAGTGCAGATGTGTTTGCAGTACTAGCCAGAAAATAGAGATGAGAAAGTTTCTGTTCAGCAACTTTTCAGCCATACTCTCCCTTGAGCAGTATAAGAGAACAACTCCTTTTCTGGTTTACAAGCTCTTTTTTATTGAGGAAATCTATTATGCACAGTCTGATTTTATTTGTAAACAGAGAGGATGTGCTTGAAGCAATTTTCAGTTTACGTTAATGTACCAAGACATGAACACCTATATTAACACAGATAAATGTGGGTTTTTGTTTTGTTTGAAAAACCGGCGTAGGTATGAAAATATTCCTCAAATGATATACAGGGCTCGCTTTTGAAAGATGAAGGGCGTCCCCAGTTCTGAAATGAGAAAACACACACACACACACACACACACACACACACACACACACACACACACACACACACACACACACACACACACACACATACACACATCCCCTTGCTGTCAAACCAATTACTCTAGCAGTTAGAATTGGAGGCTCATTCAGGTGGAAGATTAGCAGCTGGGTCTGAAGACCGGCACCAAATCCCCCTCCACTAAGAAGCAGCAGAAATGCTGTCATATTTAACCACAAACTGGTTTGTGTGAGTGCGTGTGTTTGTGTGTATAGCATGCAAGCGCCCCCACCCCCCTCTTCTGCTGAGCGTATTGGACATATTTGCGTACCGTCTATAACTGTCTGCTTTGTAGCTGTTTGTTTATGCCGTTGCATTGAGTTTGGCTGGGAGGACAGGACAGCTGTATTGGATGTCTGAATGTGTGTATACAGTTGTGCTGATGCTGACAAGCCTTCGAGCAGGGGAGCAGGGATCAGATGTATGCTAATATCACCAGCAGACAGTCTGCTAGTCTGACAGGGGGCTGGGCCGCGAGGTTAGGTACTACTGCTGGAGAAGATGGAGCTGAGAGAGAGAGACGGAGCGCAGAAGAGACAGGCTAAGACGGAGGAAGACAGGAAATATAGGGAGAATTAGACAAGGGCCAGGGGGCACTAAAAGAAATGAGGAGTAAGGCAGTTCATGCCTAGCAGAGGGAATTAAGTGGGAGGGAGAGCAGAGGCCCACAGATGAGCTTTTGTGCCAAAGGAAAACACAGGCTTGTCTGTTTTTCTGACCGTGCATGTAAAGCAACACTTGTTGTTGTTCTTGTTGTTGATGTTGTGTAGCCCGTTGAACAGGGAATTTCTGGAGCAAATGTTACCAAAGTGCACATTGAGAGTGTTAAGTCTCCCAAATCCCAGGCATTTTTGCTTTCCAAGCCCAACATGACCTCTTTATATTACCTATTTTGTCTGACCAACAGTCCAAAACAGAAAGATATTAACTTTACAACTATATAGAAACGAGTATCACATTTGAGAAGCAGCAAATGGTCAGCACTTTTGCTTTATAAGTGCATTAAACAATGAATCAGCTGATTTTCTGTGCAAAACAATTAAAGGGAAACTTCACTGATATTCATCAGCTTTTTATCATTACAATGTGAGTCCACTGGGTAGTATGTGTCAGTGAACTGTGATAAACTTTCCTCCATCTAGCCAGTGCCTAGACACTCCCTCAGCGAAACACTGCCAGATGACGCAAACCATGTCATCCGGTGGAGTTTGGCTGGCTCCTACAGCTGTAGCTCTAATTACAAGCTGTATGTATCAGCTGGCCCCCAATGCCACTAGCGTGGACATAAAAACTACAGAAATGGACCGAGAGACAGACCCACCCCAATCTCATTAAAACGAGGTAGAGCTGATCTAAAGATTATATTACTGCATTGCCTATGGCTCGCCTAAAATGTCTTCAGAAACATATTTTCGGGCACTGTTTGGCTGTAATATGAGAATGTGTGAACAGGTGCCCATACTGTTTCCTCAGCTGCAAAAAAATGGAGGCAGGGAATACTGACATCAAACTGGAAAACTAAGCACCAAGATTCTGTCACTGTGTTGCGTATTTTACGTTTTTTAATTCGAGATTATTGGTTACCAGTTTGCTGCCTTTTTGTCAAATGGCTGAGTTTGCATTACGTCACCTACTAGCAGGAGGGTTTATGGGTCTGTTGCAGCACAGTTCATTCTGGTAGTTATATTTTTTTCCACCTCTTGAGCAAAAGCAGGTGCCACAGTCCTTTTTTTCTGTTTTCTCTGGTTGTATAGTACCAGTGTCAAAAGTATTTGCATCTTTCTGCAGCATAGACAGCCCAGTTTTACTAAAATACCATCTTTCCAGCAGTGAAATATCTCTTTAATTGACTGATGATTCCAGCTCCATCTGCATCCTATAGAAATTTGTTGTTATCACATATGAGCTTAAACAAATGAATGATGATGTTAGAATAAAGCTTAGTGACAGAAAATTACTACAAACTCGCATAAGGCCAGGGAGCTGTTGCAGTTGGCGAAACTGTTGCTGCAGAAACATTTCAGCCTCTCAATTTCACTCTCTTGCTTGTCAGCCTGGAGAGAAATGACCTTATCATTGGAGAAGGTACCTCACTGTGCGCACTTGTGCATGTGTGTGTTTGTAGGAACGACTTTATATGGCGGTAGTTCAAATTTATAGCTGTCACTGTCCATGTTTCCAGCACATTATATTTAGCTGTGCTATCAGTGAGGCCTTCTGGTGCAGTTGAAGAGGTTAAACCACAGCGAGACACTGCTCTTCTGCCCTTACCGCTCTCTCCCTCCACTCTCCAAATAGGCTGTCCATTCTTTCAAGATCCTCTCTTTATCTGACTTAAACCTTGCTCTCTCCTGTGTCTCCGTTACTTGAACTATTCAGTTATAGTCTTGAATTTCAGATTAGGCTGTATGGTCTTTACTGCCCTCTTCCTTTTGTCTTATTCCCAATATCTTGCATTTTCAGTTGTTGACTGAGTGTTTGTTTACAGTTTTTGTCGTTTTTTATCCTCTATTTTCTGCTCTTATCCTGCATCCTTCCTCCCTCTGTCTGCCCGTCCACCTCTCTCCTCAGGGGGTCCATCAGTAACTGGCCCTCTATCTCCGCAGTGCCAGGCGGAGGGAGGAAGTGGACATGAACTTATAGCCGAGAGCCTGGCTACATGGCAGTTAGGATACTGAAAACTGCAATACACAGATAACCTCCGCCATAACAGAAAAAAAACATACACTGTAACTAAAATGGAGCAATAGTAGAAGATATGGAATAGCTAATCATTTACTACTTGCACTTGTGTTTTTCTCAGTCAGTGCGTCTGCGTGCACATGAGTCAGTAGTGTGATAGAGCAGCCGGGGGGGAATTTTTTATCAGCGACTTTTTCATGCAGTTATATCACCATGCCATCGGATCATGCTAATGCACAGACAGCACAACTTGTGATCCCTCAGATGGAAAGATGCAAATAGCTCTAGCTAATCCACAGCATCCATAATCCTAGTCACAACTGACCAGCTCCCCTGGATCAGGACCTGGATATGTGATGGTCTGTTTGGTTGCAGCATTCACGTCCTTGTATGTTTGTGTGCCGATATGTATTATGCGTGACATAACACTTGGCAGAAAGCATCAGCTAAATGAATGTAATGACATGGGTTCAGGCCATGCTAACCTTTTTGTAGTTATCATTTTCCTATTCTAGTGATAATTCATTACTTATGGGTTTGCTGGTGTGATTTTGGTTATGTGTTTTGTGAACCTGACCACGTGTGAGATGCATTAGCAATGGGGCCATTGTTGTGTTTATGTTCTCTTTAGTTGCATGCACACAAACAGTAGATGGGGACTGATGGTTTTTCCTGTTTGGTGAGTCATACATGGATGTGTCGCATTTGTGGACAAGACAGATGACTTCTGTTTTAGTGGATAGACTGAATACACTGCACCACACAGTGCTAGTGTTAAATGTGGAGGCTAGTCTTTGGTGGTACACTATAATACATGGCTTCAACACAGCATCTCTATCAATTTAAAAGAAACCAAAAGATACCATCTGGATTTCTAAATACCCTGATATACCCTAATACCATGAGACTGCCTAAGTCTAGTGGAGGCAGATTATTACGTTTATTTTTTACATTTACTCTGTGAGTAATTTTTTGTGACTTACGTTGTTTTAAAAAAGGGTGTGTAGGATTCAGTGGTATCTACCTTTGGCCACTGCAGATTGCAACTAGCTGAAACTTCTTGCTTGTGCCAAGCATGAACTCCTAGTGAGGATTCCTTCAGCTGTACCTTGTTCAGGAGGTTTTTACCTGGAGCCGAATTATTTGCAGAAGTCTCCTCTTCTTCAAAACAAATGGACCAGGTTATTAAAACCAGTAAAAAAAAATAGAATAAAAAAAAAGCAATTGTAGAAGCACATTGAAGAAATCTGTGTTTTCCAATGCTGCTTGTTGCAGAGGGAGAGCTCATGACAATTACTGAAGCGAAAATGCGAATAGCTTTATCTAGAACCAGTGTTTGTTTTATACGTTCTCGGCCACCGTAAAAACGTGGCGGCGCAACATAATGGACTCCATAGACAACCTGGACCTTAGCCAATCTGCCATCTCCTGTATACAAATGACGTGACTTCCATTTTCCTTCATGCTCTGAAAAAGGCCGAGAGGCTGAAATGTGTTTGTTTGACATGGCCAGAATAAATAGGTGAAAATGAGATTAGTTAACTTCGTCCTTAAGATCTGTGTGTGGGCTACAGTTTTAACTTCGGGTATTCAACATTAGAGTTGTTTTTGATCCGTTTTCAACAGCATTCACATCTAAAATCCCCCTTTGATTCTGTACGCTCTGTGTGTTTATACCCTTGTTTAGCGAGGGAGCACTGCCTGAGCAGGAAGTAGTCTCGGTGTAAGGACAGCCTCAACCACACACACCCACACACAAGCCAATCCCCTGCCCACAGTCCTAGTTTTTCTCTATTGGACAACAACTCTCCAGAGAGGGGGAGAAAAAGGGGGGAGGAAGTGGGATAAAGTGAGGGAGGTGAAAAAGTAAGATGGGGAAAAAAAATCTTGACAGATGGAGATGGGAAATCTATATGATGATGATGATAATGTTGTGGGTGAGCACATGAGAGACAGGAAAATAATAAGTGAGAGCAGAGCGGAAGTGTGACTGGTTGCAGACTTACATCATGTAGAAGGAGTGAGAAACGGAGGGAAAACATGTTTGGGGACTAAAGCAAAGGGGAGGGCCAGCCAGCTCAGTGTCTTAGAGAATAAGAGCGAGAGAGAGTTTTTCCTTTCTGCCTCTCTGTCATCATCATCACCATCACACTGCTTCATAACTATTTCATGACCTTTGTTTCTGTCATCTCCCAGCCTTCCTGAGTGTATGGTACTGTACAACCAGAGGGCTTGCTGGGAAACTATGCAAACAGGTTTCTGTGTTAATCCTTTTTTTTTTTTTTTTTTGCAGTTTTCCATATGTACTGTAATGGGTTGAGTAAGAAATTTCATAATTCTTCAGTTCTGGAATTCTTTTGAATGAATTATTTATTTCCGTTTTTCACTTTCAAATATATTTTGGTCTATGAGGTCCAGAGTTCAAAGTAAAAACAAACAAACAAACTGAATCCCAAAATTAAGATTTGAAACTGCAAACAAATAAGGTCTGAAACTGAATGCATAAAATCTGCAACTAAAAATTTAAATAAAAAAAACCCCCAAAAAACCCAAATAGCAATATATATATATGAATGTGAAAAATGAAAATAAATATTTTATTCAAAAGAATTCCAGAAATGAATACAAATTATATTTAACCTGAAACAAAACTTTTCCTATAATTACTTTTTTTAGTTTGAATACATTTTTGGATTTTTCAAAATTCAAGATAAAAATTGTTCAAATTACCCAAACTTCTGGCATTGGTTTAGCTCCGTAATTGTCTACTTTGATCCAAAATTCCCTCAAAACTACTTTTCTTGACTTTGATTTTACAAGCATCTCATTTACTCCATGTGCACTCCTCATTTAGGCTAATATGTTTTGGTGTATCAAAACAGGCCTATCTTTTCTTCTGTGCTCTGTAATAAAAGGAACACGATGGTCTCTCCTCATGGGCAGTAAACACAGCCTCTTTCCTGCTACTTGCAGCACGTGTTATGATGAACTTCACGCCCTGCCACCCTAGCATTAGCTTCAGGCTGCACTCCAACACCCCACAGATGCATCCGATCTTCCTTCTTATTCTCGATCCATTCACTGACCTAGAAAGGGCTAGTTCAGTCAAGGCGGGATTTGCTGTCTCGAGTTTGTTTTGACAGTTTTAAACCAATAGATTGGTAAATTCTTGATAGAAAAAGTAAGGAGAAAAAGCAATGGGGAAATGAAGATGTGGTATTTGCTCTGCTTGTAATGCTTTTTGTGGTTAGGCAGGGCGAGAGTGATGCGACGGGTAAGACCCTGACCCTTAACTCATCCAGGCCTCGCCACGCCCTGCCCCTCTTCCCTGAGGGGATTCCAATGTGCTGCTCGCATGACCCAGGACACTGACCTCTCTCCCCTTCCCCTCATACCCATTCTTCTCCAGTATACCCCCACCCTCTCTATGTGCACTAACTTCTAACCCTCGGTCTCCTCCCCCCCAGTGCCTTGCACTTCTTCCTGCATCTCCTCCTACTCTCTCCCCCTCTCCGTTTCTGCTTACCCTCATGTTTCAGGGTCAGAGGCAGATGCAGTGCAGGCCCTAACCTATCTCTGCCTCAGCCCTAAACAGCCCTGGGCCTCGAGGCAGTGGTATGTGACTGGACATGCGCACCAGACACCAGCCCTTAGGGTGAACTGGGAGACTGGCTGTCTGAGTGCTCTGCAACTGGACTGCTGCACTGTAAGGCTAGTTTAGCCCAGGCAGTGGTGTCTTTATAGGTCTGCAAAAAGAGGAAATGTATTCCCTGAATGACTAGATCTATTGTGTATGAAATGCTGCACTTGGACTGGCAGTAGCCAGGTTGTTGAAACAAGCTGAATTGTTCAGTTCTTGTGTCATATATATTCTGCGTTTCTGTCAGTCATGAGGCATTTTATTTTCTTCCATTATACGCTGCTATTGTGTTTTAAACCAGTGCATTCTCACATCTCTTAAAATTGAATTCTGAGCTGTCTGTTTGCCTCTTGCTCTGACACGTCACTTGGACACATCAGGAGAAAAAGACAACTGCATTATTTCTCTTTTGTTTGCCATTTCCTTTGTGGTTATTGCAAAAATGCCCCACTTGTTTGTCACATACATACACACACATGCCTAACCTGCACTCTATCACAATGAGTGAAAGTGTCACAAAATGTTCATAAACTTGTAGAATTGAATACACATAGGAGCACTCTTAGAAAAAGATAGGTGGGGTCAGTGAAGCAGATGTTTACAATGCATCTGTGAGAGTCAGTGTTGAGCCTGGCTCGCCTCCAGGTCCATAGGGACTTTAGGAGCGCTTGACTTTATTTAATCCAGACACTCTCACAACCGGTCACAAACATGACCTACTTCACACATGACATGCTCATCAGCAGGATGTAATAAAGGATAAACAAGTCCTCCGTGTTTGTGTGTGTGCACTGTGCACATTCATGTGTGCACTTTTATGTGTTAGCTCATATAGGTCATTTGTGCTAATGTGATTCTGCACCAAGACCTCCGTACTTATCTGTATGTAACACCCTCTGTCAGCTCAGTAGGCAGCTACTTCGAGCATGTCATAACAGTTCAGTCTGTGCAGAGATGCAGTTCACAGCAACCTTTGCAATTGCAGAGCTCACAAACCTACCTGAAATTCCTGTTGGTTGACCCTCAGAAGGAAATATATACGTATTTAAATGCAGTAAACTGAATGTAAATGGTTTGCTTTACATGATTGTAATAGAACAAAATTAAAATGATTGAAATTAGTAAGGAACTATTGATAAATTTGCACACATATATTCTATTTCTAACTCTACATACTAGTTTTACACACTGTATCCTAGCATAAGTTACATAATTTTATATTTTACACACATAACATACAGTACTTCATGTTACATATTAACTTACTAGTGCTTAATGTATTTTCAAAATTATTTCTGTATTTATATTTTAATATATTTTGTGCTAGTACTTATTTATACTTTCTATAATTCTCTATGCTTGGCATAAGAGTGACTGTAACGAATCTCAATTTCCCCTTGGGGATCAATAAAATATTTCTGATCACATTATATTCGATGCCTCTGAACATGGTCAGTGTAGCACAGGAGGGACCATGCAGATAAAGTATAAAAAATTGTGATTATCAGGCTGGATAAAAGTTCTGTTTAGCCAGTGGAGCATGTCCATGGGGCAGCAGGTCATGTTTTTGTGGCTGATTGTAGTTGAAGCTGTCTGCTCTGTAATGCGAACATGACTAGGTCAGGACACAGGTGTGTTTTTAACCTGCTGACTCCGGCTGTATAGATCCCACACCTGCAGTTTTTCTCATCTGGTCAAGGCTATGCTCATCTTAGCTGTATATACTGTACTGTTTTCCAGCTGGATTTGTTCATATATTAGCTGGTGCCCAGTACACACGCAGACAAGAACATATACAAGTATGCAGTATACACACTTGTAAGAGAGTCTGAAAGGAGAAGGCTATGAATTATCCATAATTCCCAGGTCATATACCTATTCGAAATGTATCGACCAGCAAGTCTGGCAGAGCACACAACATGCAACTTATTAAAACAGAGGCTGGGTCTATCTCTGGGTGCCTTGATCCATTTTTCATGCATGCTTCCTCTACAAATATCAAAACACCAGACATTCTTTTTGATATTGATTCCTTTTTCTTGTTGGCACTTGGCTATACACCTGGTGCAGCACAGGGGAGGTCTCGCCTCTGTAATGTTAATTCACAGACTGATTGGAATTTGCTTTAGTGAACGTCAGGGTTTCAAGGCTTGGCCATAACTGTCGGCTTTGAACTTCGATTAGTTACACTCAGCTTTCAAGAAAAACTCAGAAATGTACTGTGTATGCAGAAATCAATACATGGCAGGTGCAAGGCTGTTTTTTATCTACAGTGTGTTCCTCTGTAGTGACTTACTTACTCCTCCTACCATTTCCTTTTCATTGTCTCACCCTCTGGTGGGCAATGTTGGGCTTTGAAGTTCATCTTTGCACATCCACAGTTCTCTGTTGTCTGACAAACTCAATTCAGCAGCAATGAAGGCTTTGTCTGCTTTTGTGCTCTGTCAAAAGAGCTATTCATGATTAATAGTGGTTTTAATGTCTGTTTTACTACATTAACGCCTCAGTTATGACATGGAGGGGGCGGTCTCATACTGCAAGTCTGTGTGCTGGCTGTCTTGGAAGATTTTTGTTCCTTACAAATTATGCTGTCAGAGAGGGCCATTCCATAAAGAGCACCCCCTATCCCTCATCCTCTCTCGTTATTTTTAGGTCGGATCTACTATTGGAATAACTGATACTGAGATTGGCCAGCCAACTAAGTTTCTGTACATGTTTCTGTGTGCACAGCACCAGTTTGTTTCCTGTATTGTAGGTAAATATGTTGAGACATTAATGATGGTACGTCAGCCAACTCTTATCTGTTGCAGAGTGCTGTATAGTGAGAAACATAGGAAAAAACATGTTTTTGATGGAGATGAGTCAGCCAACAGGCAGTGCAGCCTTTTAAAATGCAGATGGCTTTCCCTAGTTGGCCAATTAGTAACTTTAGCTCTGGAACACTTATCTGCTTTCATCTTCTTGTGTGTGTCTTTCATTTGGGGTGCTGGGAGCTTACTGTGTCTGTTTTCACAAGTGTGTGGTGGTGCGTGTGTGCATGTGTTTGTGAGCACATTCATGTGTCTGTTTTCTGCGATAGTGAAAACCCCACATAACTTTGTTCTACTGCTGCTGGCAGTGAGACGACCAGCCATAGTGTTAGATGTTGGATAATAAGCCAAAACACATACTGAGGCCCAACAAACAGGAATGAAATGTGGAAGGCACCACTGTTAGCTGTGAAGCCCTGGCAGTATAAAAATTAAATGAGTTAAATGGGGAAAAATTGCCTTTTACTGAGCTACAGCTGGGTTAAGTAATGTGCAGCATTCTAGCAGCTTTGCCGCTGACCTCAATCTTTTCAGGAAACATTCAGTGGAGAAATAGGATCACAGATTAAACATTATTAACAGCACATAGGCACGCTGTAGGAATTTAGATGAGAGACACAATAGCTTTCTAATAATAAAGCCTGTCATTGGAATGTATTTTTTTGTATTTCTCTAGATTAATTATATCTCCCCATTCTCTCTTTCTGTCTCTCTCTATCATGCAGGACCAAACCCCAGTGCACTGAGCTCCTCTTGCATGGAAACCCTTCTTCCCTGGCAGCCTTCTCCTCTCCCTAGAGCTAGTGGCCAGCATGGCAGGATGAGCCTCTGCCAGCGATGATGATGGCCAAAAAGCAAGATGTCCGGGCACCCACCTACAACCTGGTCGTGGTTGGGCTGTCCGGCACGGAGAAGGAGAAAGGCCAGTGCGGTGTGGGCAAGTCTTGCCTGTGTAACCGTTTTGTCCGGCCAAGTGCAGATGACTTCCACCTAGACCACACCTCTGTTCTCAGCACCAGTGACTTTGGAGGCCGTGTGGTGAACAATGACCACTTCCTGTTCTGGGGAGAAGCAGGGCGAACGTTGGAGGAGGGGCCCGAATGCCGTATGAATGTGGTGGAGCAGACAGAGTTCATTGATGATCAGACATTCCAACCGCACAGAAGCACGGCGCTCCAGCCTTACATCAAGAGGGCAGCGTCCACTAAGCTGGCTTCGGCTGAGAAGCTGATGTACTTTTGCACAGATCAGCTGGGACTGGAGCAGGACTTTGAGCAGAAACAGATGCCTGAAGGCAAGCTAATGGTAGATGGCTTCTTACTCTGTGTGGATGTTAGCAGGGGAATGAACCGTAGTTTTGAGGACCAGATGAAGTTTGTTACCAACCTGTACAACCAGCTAGCCAAAACAAAGAAACCTGTGGTACTGGTTCTCACCAAATGTGATGAAGGAGTTGAGCGCTATATTAAAGACTCGCATACCTTTGCCCTAGCCAAGAAGAACTTGCAGGTGGTAGAAACGTCAGCACGCTCTAATGTCAACGTTGACCTAGCCTTTCTTACACTGGTTCAGCTAATAGACAAGAGTAGGGGAAAACCCAAAATCATCCCTTACTTTGAGGCACTGAAACAGCAGAGTCAACAGATTGCCTCAGCCAAAGACCGCTATGAGTGGCTGGTCAACCGAATTGTGAAGAACCACAATGAGACGTGGCCTGCAGTCAATCGCCGCATGCAGTCTGCCCCTGAGTACAAGGACTATGTTTTCCTTGAGGGGACAGCTAAAGCCAAGAAGCTCTTCCAGCAGCATGTGCATAGACTTAAACAAGAGCATATAGAGAAACGTAGGAAGGCCTATCTAAGTACTCTACCACAGGCCTTGTCTGCACTGTTGCCAGAGTTAGATGAGATAGACCACCTGAGCTGGTCAGGAGTTCAGAAAGTCCTGGAGACAAAACGAGATTTCTCCCAGTGGTTCGTAGTGCTAGATGACACCCCTTGGGAGACCACACCACACATTGACAACATGGAGGATGATCGAATCCCCCAGGACCTCCTGGAGACACCTGCAGCTGAAACTATCTATGAGACCCACCTGGAGCAGCTAAGGAATGAGCGTAAACGGGCTGAGATGAGATGGGAGTTCAAGGAAAAGCTAAGTATGTCTCCTTTCATCACACCAGGCAAACCCTGGGAGGAGGCCCGTAGCTTCATTATGAATGAAGACTTCTATCAGTGGCTGGATGAGGCTGAATATCTGGATATCTACAACAAACACCAGAAGGAGATCATTGACCGAGCCAAAGAGGACTTTCAGGAGCTGCTTCTTGAATACTCTGAGCTCTTTTATGAGTTGGAAGTGGATGCAAAGCCAAGTAAAGAGAAAATGGGAGCCATTCAGGAGGTGTTGGGTGAGGAGCAAAGGTTTAAAGCCCTGCAGAAGCTGCAGGCAGAAAGGGATGCTCTGGTATTGAAACATATCCACTTTGTCTACCATCCCACAAAGGACACCTGTCCCAACAGCCCGCACTGTGTGGACAGTAAGATAGAGCAGATACTGGCCTCTACATTTCCTACCCGCTACCCATCATCAGATAGTTCGAGGCTGGATTTGGGGAGGGCTGAACGGATAAATCTTGTCATCCTAGGGAAAGATGGTCTTGCCAGAGAGATGGCAAATGAGATAAGGGCCTTGTGCACCAGTGATGACCGGTACGTGTTAGATGGTAAAATGTACGAGTTAGCCCTCCGTCCCATAGAGGGCAATGTACGTCTGCCAGTCAATTCATTCCACACACCAACCTTTACACCCCATGGTTGCTTGTGTTTGTACAACTCGAAAGAATCCCTCTCCTATGTTGTTGAGAGTCTAGAGAAACTTAGGGAATCAACTATAAGCAGAAGGGAAAGGGAAAACAGCTTAGCCCAACTCCCGCTGTCCCTCCTTCTGGTCACCAAGCGGGGGGTGGGGTCCATTGGAGACATTGGAGGGGAGACAGCTCAGACTCTTATCCAACAAGGGCAGCAGGTGGCCGGAAAGCTCCAGTGTTCCTACCTAGACCCTGCCTCTCCAGGCATGGGTTACGGTCGCAGTGTCAGTGAGAGGCAGATCAACCAGATGCTGAAGGGCCTCTTAGAATCACGTAGAAGCATAGGGAGCAGCTCCCCTCCCTTACCTCCTCCATCCTCTGCCTTCAGAGACTCTCAGTCCCAGCCAATGCTAGAGGCAGACCTGAGGATAGTAATGTGCCTGATGTGCGGAGACACGTATGACATAGACCAGCTCCTCGCTCCCTTCCTGTTGCCCCAGCATTGTCGTCCTGCCGCCAGCCTCAGCAGTGGCACCTCCGTTTTGCTGGATCTCAGTGTAGGAGGTCAGAGGCAGAATATTGAGCTGTCACTGCTCTCCTTCCATTCCTCATTCTCGCTCCGCAAGACCAAACTGGTCCATGGCTACATTGCAGTTTACTCTGCTCGCCGCAAGGCCTCTATGGAGACACTATGTGCTTTCCTGTGTGAGGTCCAAGACATCATCCCAGTCCAGTTGCTAGCAGTAGGGGAGAGCCAGATGGAGCTGTCAGACTCAGAGTCAGCTAAGGAGCAGGTCAGTCAGGGAGAGGAACTGGCCCATGAAATAGAGGCCAGGTTCAACACAGTAATATGTGGACATGGTGGGGTAGTAGGGGGGCTTCATAAGATCGACCTTTTTCAATCCTTCCTCAAAGAGGTGGTAGAGAAGCACACAATTGTCGAGGCCACACATATGTATGATAATGTGGCTGAGGCATGTACCAATGAGAGCATCAGCCCTCGCTGTGGCTCTCCAAGTCCAGTAAACATTCTTATGGACTCAGAGGATGATATCGAACCATCGCCACCTTACCCGACCCTGAGGGAGGATGGCAGTCTCAGCTCTCACTTGGGAAGCTTCAAGCTGCCAGATCTGGATTCAAGTGATACATTCTCTGTCATTTCTGAGCTTAGCACCTTTGAGAGCAAGCTGAACAACAAGGTTCCGCCACAAGTGAAGCCCAAGCCGGTCCGTAAGGTCAACCTCGGCCCCTACATGGACCAGCAGGGTGGCACCAACCGCCGCTCCTTGCCCCAAGCTGTCACCTGGGCTCCAGGTAGCGATGGTGGCTATGATCCCTCAGACTATGCAGAGCCCATGGATGCTGTGAGCAAACCTCGACCCACGGAAGAGGAGAATATTTACTCTGTACCTCACGACAGCACACAGGGCAAGATTATCACTATCCGCAATGCCAACAAGGGTCACTCCAATGGGAGTGCTGGGGGAAATGGCTCAGACAGTGAGGCCGACAGCAGCTCACTGGAGCGCAGGAGAAAGTTGTCCGCCATTGGGGTGAAGCCTAAGCTTTACAGAGATCGATCCAAACGGCTGGGCAAGTTCAGCAGTTTCAGGACAAGCTTCTCTATAGGCAGTGATGATGAGATGGGGGGTCCACCCAAGGCTAGCCAGGATGACATCGGAGCCCAAAAGGACAACTCCATCGAGGAGAGTGAGGACCCCAAAAGGCGAAATATTCTTAAGAGCCTGCGCAGAAATGCAAAGGTTAGTGTTTTTGCATATCTGTTTTTATGGGATAAGAGTGATGCATAGGTTAAATACACAAATATATCTCAACTCTGTTTTGTCACCCAAAAAAAGTGACAAATCTTAAACTGAGATTTAATTGATTTAATTTTAATTAGTTGATTCAACTATTCCCAAACACACCAAGTGTTCCAAAATTATGCCTATTTATTTAGGAACATTGCCCAAGTAAATCACTGAAGTTATTTTGAAATATTGAAAGTTTTCCCAGCCAAAGCTTAAAATAACCTCTTAACTAAGAAGTGCTATGCCCTTGTGTTTTGGCAGCCAAGTGTCACATATTTTAATAGTGGAAATTAAATTTTTAAGCAAAACACTTACTGAAAATTGTAACTAATGAATGACTCAGGATGTTGTGCATTTATAGAGCTTTTTTGCAGTATACATGCATTGTATTTGTTTATGGATAAAATTTCTATAATGCTCAGTACTGTTCTTTGTCTTAGATTCAACATCTGTTTGTTTTGGTTGATAACTGTGTGTTAAAAGTCAAGGAATGACTAATGAGTTCAGCAAAATCTCTCTACTCTCTGCAGTTTAGCTCAGTGAAAACATGCCATACTGTCAGAGTTCCTCTGAAAGCATGTCTGCTATATTTTTTTCCTGACCACTTTGTGAGAACTCTCTAAAATAGCCAGATAATCAGAGGAAAAAGAGACAAACTCCACTCCCTGAACTTCTGTACCAGAAGGCAGAAACTCTCAATGAATATGGACAGTGCCACAGTATTCACTGTGCTGTTTTATTTGTTCGTGCTCATGTGTTTGTCTGCTTGGTTGCACCAGGTTTCCCATGATATTAAAGCTGGCATAATGATGTTTGACATTTATTAGAGCAAGATTTTGAAAGCATCAGCATCCGTCTTACAATTCTCGCTGCAATGATACATAAAGAGGAATTAAAGCTAAAGTTATTTCTCAGCAAATAAGCTGTAACACTCCTGCTGTTCAGGAAACAGAGTTTACAAGCAAAAAATATGTGTAAGGATTTCAGCACTGGAGTCCTTCACTCCATAATTATAATTTACAAAACTTGATTGTGCAGTCACCTTGCTTTCAGCCTTCCTTGTATAGCTTCGCATTTGTTTACAACTTAGTTGCTGAAAAGTGTGGTGCATTTGCCGTGAGTGATCTAGTGACTGACATCAGCATCATCTAGTTAAGGCAGTGTTGTTTACTGTTGTGCTACTGCAGTGAAGCGTGTGCCAAGCCTGAGACTCCAATCTTTTCCTGTCAGCTTGTCTTTCTCTGCTTCCTTCCCTTCATCCTCTCATATTCACAGTGTTTGTCTGCTCTTCTTGCTGATTCATACTTTGTGCTTCTCACATTCTTGTCGCACTCTTTCTCTCTCCATTACGTTCTCCTCATATCTCTACTCAGCCTCTCTCTGGCCCTCTAATGTCCATTTCTGTGCTTGTCTCTCACACGTGTTGTGACGATATAGTTTTGACCTAACCCTGTCAGGCTTATCAGCCTGGTATGCTGTTCATTCACACACATGGCGTGGCACAGAAGTGTCAGCTGAACAGGAGTTACAGCTGTGTATGTTGTGCGTCTTTGATAATTACCATGGCTGTCAGTAGGGTGGAACAGGAGGGGGATGATTAATGTTTTCACACACTCAGTTGTGATGTCCTAGTACCTGCGTGAAGGCTGTCCTCTCACATAACTTCCAACAGCCTAAACTACGCTCTTTCCTTAAGGCAATAACTGACGTAGCACAAATTGTATTCACTGTCATCTGTCCTTTTTGAGGACAGACTGCCAGTGAATTGGACAGCTCAGTTCAAGCCCCCTGTTCGCAAATAAGCTCCAGTAGCTCTGACTTTTACTGACCCTGTATTCTAACCCTGTCCTTTAAGGAGGTCAAGGGATCAATAAAGTATCATATGACACATTATTAGCCCTGTGTCAAAACAAATTCCCAAGAAAATTGAAGCTAGCAGAATTTAGATCGGTGTCATCACCATTACTCTAATTAGTGCCTCTGATTTGTACCCTAAAGCAGGTCTGGGATCTGGATATCCGCATTAAAGGCCATTATTGCTTAATTGTGGTTGTAACAATGTGATCAAGTTCCATCACCTGTTTTCTAAGCAGCTGCCTCAAAGATAAGAGTCCATTTTCAATCTGCTGCAGCCTGAAACCCCTCAGGATAACTGGCATGTTATTGAGTTATTTGGTCATCTTAGGGAGGCGTGTTGTAGCAGTGACTTTTTATAGAACCAGCCGTTCCTATTATGCTTCTTTTCCAGCAATACGGAACGGGTTCCGTTCCGCTTCCCACACCTAATTTTGAACTGTTCAGATCATTTCAACCAAAAAATAAATTAGGCCTGGAACCGAAAAGTTGGTTCCCAGCTGGATCCAAAAAATAGCAGATTTTTCTTGACCTGAAGGGTCGACCATGACAACAGCAGTGGGCATATTTTACAGGCTGTAAAAGAGAGGATGGATAATGCAAGAATACAGACATTAAGTGAGAAATAATCAGAAAAAAGACAGTTCCCCAACATTAATGTTTTTGTGGTGGCCTACCGTGTATTTATATACCGTTATATATACGATACACTTCTGGAGCTTAGACTGTACTCTGGGCACAGACAAAGCGGTAAAACGTCAGGCACAGTGAAAGTGAAACTTAACAGTTTAGTGCGCTGGTTCTAAAAAATCTGTCACTCACCTCTGCAGGAACTGATCCTCTAATTTATCATTCTGATCTGATCAGCTATGATCAGATAGACTGATCAATTATCCAGCCGAACTCAAACTAAAAAGAAAAAAGTAACTCATGAAGAATTTTGTCTGTGCTGCATGCAAAGACCTCTGAATTTAGAGAGGGGACATGGAATGCTACGAAGAGACACACAAACATGAAGAAAAAAGTGAAGTTTTCTGATATTACTGTTTACTTCTGTTGTGCATTGTGCAACGCCCTCTGTTGATGACACATCCTTGATTACAGTGGTTCTGATCAAAACTGGTAGAAACATGGACTCGCATTAGAAAACATCAAGAATCCATGAGTCCTGAACAAAATAGGTTCGAGAACCAGAGATGATTTCGGTGGAAAAGTGGAATTAGTGGTTTGTCAGGGTTAACAAAAGTCAGATATTCAGTTATGGGTAAATGTTTAGATTAGTGCAGTGTAAACACTTTCCTGGTCAGAGCTTTAGGGTACAGTCTACCATTCTGAGTCATGACGAGTAGGAACAAATAATTAAAACTAGACTCTGAGCCTGTTTTAAAAGCCCCTTACCTCAGGCAATGACCAACTGTGTCTCTGTCCCGCCCGCCCTCCCTTAGCGAGAGGCCGGAAACATTTCCTCTCTCTCTCTCTCTCCTTTAGATTTTTTTCAAACCCTCTCAGCCAGTAAGATGAATGCTTCAAATTCCTCAGTCACCTAGTTCCAGTCTAGTGTTCTCTATATGAGAAATAAGTGGGGGGGGCAGCAATCAAACGAAAAGGAGAAAACACAACCACAGAAAGAAAATGAAATGGAGCCTGAGAAATATAAGTGTTATGATAGAGCTAGTATTTTTATATATTTTTTTCTGTATTGCAGCTTTGTGTTTCGGCATCCTACAGCGCACTGTGAATGTAAACGCTCACAGTGGTGTCTGTATGTTATTATTAAGGATGTGTTTTGTTTGTCTTTTGTGGCAGAGGTCTGTTTTGTCTTCTCAGTGCTGGCAACACATCCTGTCTCAGTCAGCAACTAAAAGGAGTGGCCAGAAGGCAAAACTGCAGGGGGAGAAGACAGTGAGAGAGAAAAGTGGGTGGAAAAGAGAAGGGGGGGAGTATAGAGACAGTCTGCTAAACTAAGATAGGGCATAGATATACAACACAGTCAGTGTGATAGGACACAAATAAATTATGAGCTGCTACTTGGAACTAAAACCCAAACTGGCACTAAGTTATGACAGCATTGCTCTCGACCACCACGGAGGCTGCTGCCTTGTAGCATCACATTACTCCCACTTCAATTTAATGAAACCCTCATGTGAGCGTTTTGTGTACATGTTAATACACACCTCACATGTATGTTCGCAGATACTCAGCTTAATAGCCACCAGTATAATCAATATGTTGAGAAAAGGAGCATCACAGAAGCAATTAGGCAGTGGGGGAGTTAGCTGCGAGTGATAAGTGAAGGAATTCCAGTTAGGATCAGCTCATGTCGGGCTCGTAATAGAAAGATAACTGGGCAACAGTTACTGATTTGCTGAGAAAGTCTGCAGTTATTTAACCAAGATGTGTTTCAACACAGACCCTCCGTCAGCATCTTAGGGGCCTCGCTGAATATGCAGACTCTTCCAGTGAGCCATTCAGTGTTAACAAGTTATCTCTGACATTTTGTTTTGCCAACACTTAAGCACCCAGTTGACTGGTGAAATAGCCACAGTGCCCTTTTTCTAGAGTTTATCATAGAAAAGCACCCCAGATAGAGAAGCCTGGATAATACTGAATCTTTGAGGCCAATATGTGAGTCAGTACTTGAGAAGAATATAACAATATATGAACCAACATTCTTCTGGGTTTTTTTTTAAACATAAACATTATGTGAAAAAGAGTTTGACTATATTTTTTTGCATTTGACTGATAGGAGTCAGTGTTTCCCACAGAATTAGATTCCCACAGAACTGATTTATGTGTGGCGGTAGGGGGCTGGAGGTTAGAAAACGTCCAGTTGTTTCTTGTATCATTATGTGTCCCCTGTCTAATTTCAGATGTTTTTGAGGTTTTTTTTTCACTGCAGCAGTTCATGAAGTTTGAGTCATGGGGTGGATAATTTATCTGTCAGTCCAGTCAGAGCTGATCAGACCAATAGAGGAGAAGCCACGTTGGTAGTGAAAGGAAACTTTTAGACCCAGCACAAATTCACAGTCAAGTTTCACTTTTTGCCTGATGTTCTACTGCTCCATCTGTGCCCAGAATACATTCTGTGCTCCAAAAGTGTGATAAAACTAATAACCGATTGGTATAAGTATTCTAATAGCGCTCTTAATTACCACTAAAGCTCCAAAATATATAAAATTAATATCTGATAGCAGATGCTATAATCATGGTGGGCAGCCAAAAATAAATATGTGGCCAAAATAAATGAGTATGTGGGAAACCCTATGATTTACTAGAAAACTTGACCATAATAATAAATATTGAATTATAGACATCATTAAAGGTCCAGTGTGAAAGATTTAAGAGCATACGTTGGCAGAAATGGAATATAATATTCATATCTGTTTATTAGTGTATGATCACCTGTAAAAAAGAATTGTTGTGTTTCTTTTCCTTAGAATGAACTATATATTTTATAACTATATCGAGCAGGTCTTCTCCCACGAGGTCTGCGGTGTTGTTTCTATAGTAGCTCAAAACAGACAAATCAAACACTGGCTCTATATAGGTTTTTCACATTGGCCACCATTGTTCTTCTATATGCTTGGCATATGGAGAAGTATTAGTCCTGCAATCCTACACACTGGACCTTTAAAATAAAAGTAATTTTGAACTTTATTGGAACATTTAAGCTGAGAAAAATTCAAGATAAAATGTACATAGAAGTGCCACCAATAAAATATTTAGTTTACCTTTCCATCTCTTTCTGGTATCTCCCAGTGCATTTGCTGTTAATAATTAATCTGATAACCACATATTAGCCCATGATATGGGCCTACAGTTGTATCAGTCAGGCTCTTTGAGTTGGTAATGAAAGCCAGCTGATGGATAAGGAAGATTAACAACAAAATAATTCTCCAAATGTTCAAACAACATGCAGTGCAGAAAAAGTCCAGGTGAGCTTTGTTGATCTGCTCAGTCTTAATTAGTGTTTCCCTGCTTGTTTCCTTGAGTGCGGCTGTGAGTTAGTGTGAGTATATATGTGCCACCAAAAATGTTTGGTGGAGTGCAGTGAGGCCAGTATCTGGAGCAGAGGGCACGCCGGGCTCCTTCTCTCTAATGAGCACTCCTCTGCTCCTTTCCTGTGTCTGTCTGTCAGACCCACACTGCTCCAAAAGTCTGTGTGCCCAGCCAACCATGCATCCCTGCCTCACCACCCAGCCTGCCAGGGCAGAGCCTCAGGGGGCTGACAGACTTACTAGAGATCCAGGCCTCAGGGGCCTTCAAAACATTCCCACTGAACACCATTAAAACGCAGTACAATTACTGCTGATGCCATAGCCATATGGAGGCAGGCAGAAAATGTTGCAGGAGTGCATTAGAGGTCTCTTAACAGGAGAATAACAGGAGTTAGAAAGTAATTAAACAATGAATAAGAGAGTTTGATTATCTGTGAGCTGCAGTGCAGTAGTGAGAGAGAGAGAGAAGCACAAAAAGCCGAAGGAAGGAGGGCAAGGATGAAGAGACCAGTGACGAAGGAACTGATGTAAATCTCATTATGCACAAAGCAGTCAGGAATGTTTGACGACTTATCAGTTTCAGATTTGAAGGAATGTGCGGGATGGGTGTGTGTTGATCTTTTAACTCTAACACAAAAACACAGTCATTTAAATAAAAAAAGGGCCTCATTCACAAACAGTGCGTGCGCACAAATCTGTGCTTAAACCGTGTATATGAAAATTTCTGTAGAAATCAGGGATTCATCAATATTTTCTTCCGTGATTGTTTCTGTACTCCGTGAACGAATGTAGAACTGCCTCAGACCATGCAGATGCACATATGATTAAGGCCTGTCTGTCTTAGAAAATGTAAACCCACACCTATTAACTAAATGCAAAGCATATTAAAACTGCATTCTTAAAAAAATACTTAAATAGACAATATTTAAAACCATAAATTTACTAAAATATAGACTTATTTCATCCCTACCTTTTATCCTCATCAATTATTGTCATAATTAAAATATTCCACAAAAAACAGTGTTCCATTCCTAGTTTACATTGAACTATATGACAATTGAATCTGCCTGTAATGATGGCTTCGCCCACCAAGTTTTAGTGCCATAAATTCTTCTTCTTCTTCTTCTTCTTCTTCTTCTTCTTCTTCTTCTTCTTCCTCTTCTTCCTCTTCTTCCTCTTCTTCTTCTTCTTCCTCTTCTTCCTCTTCTTCTTCTTCTTCTTCTTCTTATATAGAGCAGCGTATAGAAAATTCTGATCTACCTCTAAGCAGGTGTTAAGATGTCAAATCTAACTGTGCTGGAAGATACTGCAGCCCATGCCTTCAGGAGACAAGCATGTTTGAACATGTTTAAAGAGAGCAATGAAAAGCCGATGAGCAGTTTGCCACCGCCGTCACATTCACAGACACTGACTGATGGTCCCATACTGGTGTGTGCGGCCTTAATATGTATGTAGAAACGTCAGCACTTTCTCCATGATACACCTCTGGGCAAACGTATTTCCTTATACAGAGAAATGGGGGCGTTCCAGTATGCTGATTGGAGGTGGCGCATGCTGGTAAGAACAAAATGCGCCCAAGTCATGAATCTGATAATAGTTTTGCAGGTGCACTCATTTATGCATAGAGTAAGCACGTTTAAAAACACGTTAGTAAATTAGGCCCAGTGTCTCTAGGTTTTTTTGTCACTTCGGAAGTGTGTGCTTAAGTCAGCAGTGTTTCAGCCAGTCAGGCTCAAATAAGGTGTCTGATTGCTTGCACTAATCTGCTCTTTTTTCTCTCGATTTGTTTTCAGAAACCACGACCCAAACCCAGGCATTCTATCTCAAAACCCATCGAGAGCAACTACTTTGGTATGCCACTGTCCACCGTCGTCACTCCTGAGAGGCCGATCCCCATCTTCATTGAGAAGTGCATCCGTTTCATTGAAACAACAGGTAAGAATCTGTTATAAATTACATGATAAGGACTAGAGGTGTGCAACAGCATCCGGTCAAACACAGATTAGGCTGTTTTTTTCAATCGTTGAAGTATTAGCTACTTTGAAATTATTTCAAAGGATCCAATCAGCCTCTCCGTACTCTATACCTGTTTTCTTTGAGCTCTATTTTTCTGTTTCCCTATATTTTCCTCTTATCTTAATCCACCTCCCTCGTGGGATTGCTATGAACTGTGGTCTTCATCACTAAGTGTGTGAATTTGCTGTTCTCAAATCACACGCAGCCTTTATGTATATGTGCATGTGTGCTTTCCTTTGTATCTCCCTCACTCTTTGTTCAGGTTTGATAAATGGTACTGCTTTGCTAAGGCTTCATAGGTAGGCACCTCCAGAGACGTGAACCAGGTTGGGGTGTTAACTTACTTTTTTGACAGCCTAATAAGTTGTTTCCTAAAATGAAGCAAAACGAGGTGCGCTAAGATGAACGAGTGAAGTAGATTCACTGTTTGTATTTGCATGTTTAATAAATACTGTTTCCAAACGTTTGTGTGGCGACTCCCAAACTGGTTCGAGTAAAAGCATCAAGCAGATCGTGCTGGCTTCTGTTTCCAGTGGTTACAGTCACAGTGCTGACTGTAAAATGAGTCATCAGAGCCTCAGTCAGATCAATGTGATGATGAGAAAAGCCATGGGGGATTTTAAGCAGCAAATAAGTTTGTCACGGAGTATAATGTTAGAGCGGCTACTAAAATACTTTCATCTGCTTAGATTAACCTTGAATCTGGTGTGTGGATTAGAGCCTGTGCACAACTGTGTTTAACAGGTTTTCAGTGTGTTGCCACCAATCATCCACACCCCCCCACACCTCCTCTCCTCTCCTCCCTGGGAGTACTGGGAGCACAGATGTGGATGAATAGCGTCTCGTAACCTTGCTACCCTTTTACCCAGATGCCGAACCCCCTGCCAGGCTGCTCTGGTGCTCCACGCCCCCAGGACTGCCAGCTTGCCTCTTAGTCTGCCACCAGCTGTTACACTAAACCAAAGGCGACTTAGTGCAGAGTGGATGCATATATATAGATATTTGTGCACATCTCTTGGCACGGCTGTAACCACGATATTGTCACATGATCTAAAGTCATGGGTTGTCTCTCACCCCACTCCCAAGTTAAGAAACAATGTGTTAAGTAAGCTGTTTAATTGTATTTTCTGCAAGTTTGATGTAAATCCCTGTGACATTCTCAGCACTACAAACTAATATCTAGCTAAACAATGACCTGTTTAAGAAAACAGTGTCTCTTTTTTAACTATACCTAGTATCAGATTACATACTGTATTTCAGGGTTGTACCCAACTCAGTCACTTACATCAGTCCAACTGGATTTGGTTGTTCCATACAAATATTTGACTATTCATCCCATTATTGCATTTTCGCTTAGGGCTTGACTGCAAAAATCTGCTTTTTAGAAAACATTTGATTTCCTTTTTACCATCAGTTTTATTTATATGTGTAGCTGCAACAAAGAGAGTAATTTGTCTTAGTTTAGCAGAGACATTACTGTTTCAAGTAGTGTTTAACAGCCAGTCAAAGTGCGTGATGCAAAGTGCTGCACTAAGAAAGCAAAGACTTGATTGATTTCATAGGTCTTTAAGAAAAAATGTAAAAAAAAAAAAAAGTTTGAAAGTTTGAACAGGGTTCAGCGGGACACTCAGGGTTACAGTGCTGTCCACGTAATAGAGTAAACAAGCCAAGTTAGCCCTAGCTAATGTGTGCTGAATATGCTCACGAATTGAACCTTGAAATGTGCAACATTTTTTTGCCAACAACAGATATCTAATAAAATCCAAGCATGTTATTGTATTAAGTTGCTATGAGGTGTAAATTTACCACTTCTAAGCAAAAGGCTTAGAGCTCAGAAGATAACGTTATCTCGCACCCTGAGCTTCTCTTTCTGTTAGCAGCTGCCTCCATCTCACTCAGACTCACCCTTGCTCTGGGTCTGCAGCCTTCTGTGCCACAGAGCAGGGTAAAAGTGTGGAGCGCTCGCTCTGCAGCTACATCTGGCCCAAAGGCCCCCAGACCGCTGCACACTGACTGACCGAAAATGTGTTAAATAATAATCATGAGAGTGAAAATTATGTTTCCTCAGTGAGAACTTAACTCTAGTGAGGAAATACAATGACTTCCAAGGGCATGTGGGTGGACTTTTAAATATTAATTTTAATTGTTTATTAAATCTAACTGATTTGAACTTTTTAATCTAATGATTTTCATCAGTCCCACTGAATTCTTACTCAGAAATGTATGTTTTCAACCATATTATAGATTTGAACATAACAAATCATGAACTTCCTAGGCGTTTTAGAAACAGGCTATAAGTATAATTTTTAGCTTGTCACACAAGACTTGAATACTCTCTGTCGACGGAGGCGTGTCCCACTGATGATTTGAATCCTCAACTTTCAGGGGGGCAGCCCTGCTGTTTTTATCAACATAATTATCAAGAAATTACGGACCTGTAAAATAAAGCACGACAGTTTTATTTTTCACCATTGAGATCTAAATGCTGTTTCAAAGCTCTCTCTACGTGCTGCCTGGAGTAAAAGTGTGGTAGAGTAATACTGAATTACTTATTCAGTAATTTATTCATTTGAACTGGTGGCAAAAAATATTGGGTCTAAAAATACTAGACAAAATGTTTTAAACTGTATAGTGTAAGTGCCCCCACAGTTGCTAAACCCTTTAAAATTTCCCAAAAAATGCAGACAACAATAGCAGTCAATCATGCAATTCAATTCAGTTTTATTTAAATAGCCCAATAGCACAAATCACAGTTCGCCATCATACAAAACCCTCTGTTATTGGACCCTCATGGTGGATAAGGAAAAATGAGAAATTACCAAAGCAACTTCATCTTTAAGTAATGTTTAATGAAAACTTCCACACTCATAGCTTAAAACAGTCTTTTCATTTGGGGTGCCTGGCGGCTCAGTAGGTAGAGCGTGCGCCCCATGTACAGAGGCTGTGTTCTCGCTGCAGCACCCACGGGTTCGATTCCAGCCTCAGCTCTTTGCTACATGTCAACCCCTCTCTCTCTTCCCCTTTCGCACTTGCACTGTCCTATTGAATAAAACTATTAAAAAGCCCTAAAAAATAATCTTAAAAAAATAGGCTTTTCATTACCTCCCTTTAAAAGAGTTGCATGTGTTTGTCAAAACACTGCTGTTGCTTACTGACATGCCAGTGCATTCCACTGTAATCTCTGTCCTGATTAAAGACTCTGTATTTGTGGATTACTGCAAACATCCACCGCCTCCCTCGGTGTAGGAGTATAGGGGCAGAGCTAGATAACAAGGCATCACGTTAGATTTCACCTCCCTCCGTTCAGGTGTTAACTGGAGCAGTCACAGCACTTAGTTCTGGCTGAAGGAGGACAAAAAATTGGTTGAATATGCGTTTATATACACTGGTGTGTGCATACAGGAGGATGTTTTCCACTTTTTACCCTCACTCACTCCTTTAGTATCTCTCTCCTAATCCTCTGTTTCCTTCTCTCCTCCTTTTGCCCTTGTTTCACTACTTCTTTCTCCTGATCCAGTCATCCTTTTCCCTCTGTCTCCACGAGTACCTTCGCTTGTCAGATTTGATTTCTCTCATCTTTTGCCTAGCCCATATTTCTATTTCTCCCCCTGTCCTATCGTCACCTCTCTCAATTCACTGCGTTTTTCCTTCTGCCATCCCCTCCATCTCTTCCTCCCCTCCTTCATTGCTTCTTCTTGTCAGCATGCTTTGAATGTGTGTGTGTGTGTGTGTGTGTGGCGGGTGTGTTATCGCCAGGGGTTTGCCAGGTCTGTTCTGCCCCGTAGCTCCTTCCGTCCGATCAATATGACAAGGTAGGAAATTGGAAGAATGTCTGGGCTCAGCTCTTTCCTGTGTTATTTGTGCATGTGTGAGAGCCTCAGTCAGAACCAATAAGAGTATGAAACGCTTGTGTACATACTAACACATGCAGTACAAATTGGCACACCCACACAGAGAATTACTGCGACTGTGAGGGGGGAAACAAGTTACAATGTGCTATTTAGCTTCGATTGTAGTTGCTGTAAGTCAGACTTTACTTATCCGGTATCTGTGTCTACAATCTGTAGGTATAATGGCACTCATGGGAAATTACCATACAGTGCTGACACTATGTTTGTAACTATAGAGTGAGTAAATGATGAGTGACGTCGTGTAGCTAACCCTGGACCGGCAGCTTTAACCTACATCCTTCCCCTCTTTCTCAAACAAAAGCACTCATAGAACAAACCCAGTCTTCCTGTTTTTATTCTTATCGGTTTAAATGTCATTGATAATCCTCTTACAGTGTCCATATTTTCGGAATGATGACCTTAGTCTATGTGATAAAAACATTTTTTTTTACCCTTGGAAAAAGCCGTATTGTTGATTCTTGAGTCAGAAAACTGTTATTATTTTTTAGTCTTTATACGTTTTAGAGGCATTTGTATGGCAAACGTGTTTTCTGTTTTTAATTTCTATTCAGACATCTTATTTCTTTGTTGCTTGTCTTAATTGTGCTCCCCAGCTCTCTCCCTTTGTCCTGCAGAATAATAGGAGTAGATGTGGTATTTTTTGTTATTTTCATGCATTCAGAGCTTGGTAGAAAAGCAGCTCTATAAAATCAATCCATTGTGACTGCTGTTATCTCTCCTCAGCTCTGGCTTTTGGTAGCCACAGTGTGTTTCTGCTCACGGGTGCCGGGGTGATGAATGTGTGTTAGCGTGTGCGGCATATCTGCTGGCCTTAGGAGCCTCCATAGCGACGTAAAGGGCAGCACCCAGCCACCGCCTGTTTTCATGGTGAACTATGAAATCAGCCGCTGGGTTTGGGCTGATGTGGGATCAGCTGGAGTGTTGTCAGACAGTAGCATTCTGCAGGAGCGCAGCCGCTAACTGCAGGGGCATTTATCAGGCTCTTAGAGTTTGTGTGATTGCAGGTTTAGGTGTGTTTTTGCCTTCTTGAATGTTGTTAGAACCTGTGAAGTGACCATAGATGGCTTGTATTGCAGTGTATAAGCACTGAAAACTGCAAATGTAATATGCTCTGAAGTATAGGTTCATAGCTTAAAATAGTAGGAAGTTATTAAACTTGAACTTTCTACCGGGGCTTAAGAAGACATTGGGCCTCATGCAAGAAGTCGTATACAAACAAATATTCTTATTTTTACTCTTCTCTCTTACTCTAATTTTCTGAGTTGGGAGCATGCTTACCAAAATAAGAGACATCTTATTTTCACAGTCCACAAATTGCAAAATAACAAAAGCACATTTGCATTTAAAAAAATATAAAATATCATAAAATCTAATTTTATGATAATTATTCCTTTTAAAGTCAAATTCAATGCCGGGCTTTTATAGTAACAGAGAATTTTTACAGTGTGGTATTAACACCTTTACTTCCCTCACCTATACTGCTGATATGGCGTTTACAGCATCACACAGTGTTTCTTAAAAGAAAAATTAAGAGAAAATATAAGTGAGATGTAAGAGAATGTTGCTGCATGTGGCCCATTGTTAGAGGCTGCAGAAAAAACAACATTTGCATGCCCCATGTGCTCATATATATATGTTGACCCCTTGAAGCGCTGGTGCTTTGTTTGACCCCAGAGGAAGAGGACACTGCTGTTTGTTTCGGAGAGCTCACCTTTCCTAGCTATCACTGCAAAAACTCCTCTATTCGCCTTCTTTATCCCCTCCCAATGCTTCGTGGCTCCTCTTCCAATCTCATGCAGCCTCCATCTTTGATGCATTTTGTTGTTTTGAACACATTTCCTATCCCTCTATATATCCCTCCTTATCTTAATCCCTTTATTTTTTCTCATTCTCTCTTTCATCAGTCCTGACCCTCACTCCTGTGCGTCCTCACCCCCCACTATCTTTCTCATACTTGGGTGCTTGTCCTGTCTGCCTCTATCTCTCACACCCTCTCCTCACCACCGCAGCTACACTACTCCCCTCTCCCTATCTGTCCTCCCATCCCTGTTTTCCGAGTGTCTGGCTAGAAAAGCTTTTGTGGATAATTGATTGGTAGAAGGAGGAGATCGATGCTGTATATGCCTTGACTGAGAGCTCTCTCATTTCCTCCCTGCCTCTCTCTCTCTCTATCTCACCCTCTTTTTTTCTGCCACTCCCAATCTCCCTCACTCCCTCTGGATTGCTCTTTGTCTCCCTGAATCTCCACCAAAGTGTGAACGGAGAGAGAATTTTTAGGGTGGGAGGTGGAACCTTATCTTATATATTGGAAAAAATTGTTAATGGAGGAAAATGAAGTAAGCTTTCACTCACACCAGCTATCTAAGTATATTTCCTTTCTGTCTCTGTCCTGCTGTGACCTGGTTGTTTGTCTTTTCTATGTTTGAGTACTTGGAGCTATTGCGAAAATTTAAGATTAAAGGCTGTATTTGCTTAGCCTACAAGGGTGGCACATGACTCAATAAGGACGGCCAGATGTTTCTCCATAGTGCTGCAACCAAGCAGCAGCCTCTGAGGCTGAAAAAATGAAGCCAATGAAGAAGTGCCAAAAACTGCAGTTCAGAGAATGACCACTCGAGGCTGGCTCCAAAAATGAGTCAATCCCCACAGACCCCCATGTTAAAATGACCAACTTTATGGCAGAAATTAACTTGTTTATAGCCCGGTACAGAAAACGGATTTGGTCTCTATATCTAAGTTCAACATTCATGACAACTGTGCGAGGGGTACATTTTTTTATAACTTCCAAGTATACACTTTTACGTATATTTAAGAGCAGGCTGCTTGAGTGAGAGTCACGGTAGCTACAGCCATTATTTATACATTCTATGGCTGTAAAACATGTTTTTCAGTTAAATTAAATGCATTCGTTTTTAAGGATTCTGTTATTCTACAGTATCGAAAAGTATATGTATATTATTTTCCAAATAATTTCATTTTCAGTTCCAGCTTTACAACTCTCTTAAATTCAGTTGAGGGAGTATTTAGAAAGAATAATATATGTGATATTATATGCTAAACAAGATCTGATGCTGGGCTGTGGAAGACATGTTTTCTATAAGTGTTTTCAGCTGCTGAGCTTAAAATATCTGAAGGGCGAACAGCTTTGAAACTGCTATTGTGCCTTTTTTCACCATAAAAAGAATATTATACAGCATCTGCGAAAATATTAGCTTGCTCAGTCAGTGGCTGTCAGCTCAACAATTGGAAAGGCCTCACAGGGTTATAAAAATCAATTTGGGAGATTTTTGTTAGTTGTTAAAACTTTGAAACTGTGGGCTATATTAGATTATTAGATTATAATAGGATGGATTATTACTGTAAACAGATAATAAAATCCAACAAGCTTTCTAAATAAGTATTAAATTGGCTCCTTCAATCATATCGCACTCGACTGCACCTGCTGTGAGCCATTAGAAGTCTGGAAAAATGCATATTCAAGCAGGAAGCGAGAGAGAAAACAGGAAAGCAGAATAGGATGAAAAACAGTACTGTTACACTCCTGCTCTTTGTCTTGTATTATTATAGTGATAAATGAAGACCTCTTGTTAAGTCACCTTTACATGCTTCTTTAATTTGCTGCTGTGTTTTTTATTGCTGCCTCTAAAGTGTTTATATTGTCTAAACTAGTAGATAGACCAGAGTTGTCTATAACCCTCTCAGTGTGCTGGCAGTCTCATTAAGTGTCTGTTCAATAAAACAGCCTCCTCTGCTTCATTGGTCACTGGGTATATTTTGCACCTCTGAATAGAAATAAATCTGGTATACAAGAACTAAAACATGCACATTTGAGCCTCCTTTTTCCACAAAACCTCAGTGCGGCCCTTTAGCAAATATAGACGCAATTTGTGTTTAGTGTCTAAAGAAAGGCAGCAAATCCTCAGTAAATATCCTCCTTAGAATTAAGTTAGTTGCAAGAGGAAAAGCGCATGACATCTGCAGTCATTTTCAATTGTGCGGCTTCTAAGGTAGCCTCAGCTTGTCACAGCGCACCAGTGGACTCTTAGCAGCCCTGTAGGAATGCTTTATGGGTTTAATAAATAGTGCTAATAGTGTGTCTAGATGGTAGGGGACATAGGGAGAAGCCATTAGAGCGGCCTGCACTAGCTCTTCTTTTTCAGCCCTTCAGAGTGCATCTATGCTCCTCATCGTGACATATCAAAAAGTTCTTGAGGGTGATTGACTAGCTACTATAAATAGTTGCAAGTTAAACATGAAGACAAGCTAACAATGTTCTTTTCCCGCTCTCTCTCCGACAGGGTTAAGCACAGAGGGAATCTACAGGGTCAGCGGGAACAAGGCTGAAATGGAGAGCATGCAGCGGCAATTTGACCAAGGTATGTGACTTCCTGCTGGCAGTGCTCACACGTACAAGCGTTCATGGGCTCGTTCTCACTTCAGCTGTACACTTACCGTACACTGTGAAGAAAAGGCCAAAAGTGTGCGTGTCTGCCTCTATCTATAACGAGCCTGGATCCCCTTAATTAACCAGGGAGTATTAATTCTACAGAGTGAATTGGCCTTCGCTTCCTTTTAGACTGCAGAGCTGCCTCCTCAATCTTCTACCTGCTCCTGAGTGCTTGTGCATGTTTCCCACATGTGCCTGCACAAGCTCTCTCAATGTGTGTCTCCATGCGTGTGTCTGTCTGCTGTGGGCAGTTAATTACCTCCAGATTGGTTTGGTTAATGAAGCATGTCGCTGCCGAGATAGATAGCAGAGCGAGATGGCCTGTGTATGAGAGTGTGTAAGTGTGCGTCCATGCCTGGTTGAGGTTAAATCCAACTCAGGTAATCAGAGTTGAAGCCCCACATTGAATCATTCGACGCCTCCGGCCAATGGGACAAGACAATTACAGGTGAAACTATGGCGTAGGTGTCTCATAGCCATACTGAAGATGGCACTTCATCAGCCCCCTGAAGATTCAGAGAACTCATTACAGCAGAAAGCAGCATCAGAAGCACAACACTTTGGAAACTCTCAAAATGGGAGCTCTTCTCAGACTGTTCAAGAACTCACTAACCGTATCTGTATTACTTTTTCTTGCCTCTCTTCTTTCTACACCTCTGTAAAGTAAAAAGTTATCAGAAAATGGCTTTTTTTTAATTAAGTCTCTTGCTCACACACACACACACACACACGCACACACACGCACGCAAACACACACCACGGTGCTCTAGTGGTTTTGCTGTCTGGCTGTCTAAGCTGTTTCTCTCTGCTCAAAACTACATTACAGTTGTCTACAGATCATACTACTTTTATTTAGGTACACTAATTAAAGTGGTACTGTGCCCGATTTTCAACCAGCTTTGTATCATAACAGTCTGGGTAGTATAAGTAAATTAATTCCGGTAAACTTTCTTCTCTCTTAACAGTGCCAAGATCTCCCTGCTCATCTGTCAGCTCAAATCCGCAGGATGATGATTTTCGCGGGCTATCGCTCAAACTACAGATTGTACTTCTACATTTTCAAATGCCCCCCACCACAGACACAAAGACTATAGAAACAGATCGACAGAGAAATCTGCCGCTCCCTCTCTCTCTCAAACTAGCTCAAATTAAACTGTGAAATTAGGCATTGATGATCAAATATAAACCAAGATTTTGCTACTGCAATGCATTTTTTTTAACCTAAAATGTCTTCAGAAACATATTTTAGTGCACTGTTTGGCTGTAATACAAGAATTTGTGAACAGTAAGTGGGTACCATACCATTTCCTGCAAAAACGGAGGCTAAAAATAATATCAAACAGGGATCAAACAGATATAGTAATGGTAGCTTCCTGTAGTAAAACACAAAAGCTTGTACTTTTCGCTGTTTTCTCTGGTCATATAGCACCAATGTCAAAAGTTTTTGTGTACTTTCTACTGCATAGACAACCTAGATCTTTGAAAAGACGCCTTTTCCCGCAGTAAAAGGCTTCTTGACTTTGATTAAATGATGAATTTAACAGACCTGTTTGTGCAGATTTGTGTACAAGTTGTGTGCACAATGCAAAACAACCACCAACAATAAATTATAAGCGGGCAATATGGATAAAACCCTATAACAAGAGTGTAATTTTACATTGTAATATCTCATTGTGATTTAGTACATTTTTTGGGAAATCAATAACCAGACGAGCGTGTCAGTTTTTGATCCGGAAAATTTAATATCAGAGATTAAATCACATTGATGCAAAACTCATATAAAACTCCATTATTTCAATAAAACACTCCTGTTCATTGATTGGTCAAGCCTCCATGCTGTCTTGTTGAATGTGTGCAGTTTTATTTCAATTAGACAGACAGACAGGCTGATAATAATAATAATAAAAATAATAATAATAGACCAGCTTTTCATTGTATTCAAGGATATTTTACAACTCAAAAAAGCACAGGAAATATGAAATTGAAAGTCTCAGGCATGGAGAAGAGGTGAATTTTGAGACATCTTTTCACCTTTTTTTTCAACCCTCCTTTTATGTTTGTAATGGCAATATTCCAGACAGCTACCCTTGTGAAAAAATCAGCACAGTATAGCATAATCTCTTGACAGTTATATTGCCTCATGCTATGTTTGATTTCATAGCCCAGTCTATGGCTGAGTCAGCATTTCCAAAGCATTCATCTCTCTTATTTACTGTATGCATATAAATTGTGATATATATATATATATGTGTGTGTGTGTGTGATTTTGTGTTTTGTACTTTACTTTTCATTTCATTTATTTCCAGA
The DNA here is from genome assembly GCF_008729295.1 of Plectropomus leopardus. Lineage (NCBI taxonomy): Eukaryota > Metazoa > Chordata > Actinopteri > Perciformes > Serranidae > Plectropomus > Plectropomus leopardus. The sequence continues at coordinate 18,911,383 of NC_056467.1, read as the reverse complement.
CCATAACCTGGACCTGGTGGAGAAAGACTTCACCATGAACACAGTAGCCGGAGCCATGAAGGCCTTCTTCTCTGAGCTACCTGATCCTCTGGTGCCCTACAGCATGCAGGGAGAGCTGGTGGAGGCCTTCAGTAAGTCCCGGGGCTCTGGTGTGAGGGCATGTGGGGGCACGGGGATGTGGGGGAGAGTTCTTCACAAAAACCCGAGGTGTATTGGATTCTGCCTTAAATCCTTTTCCCGTCTTTGTAACTTTTCTTTAACCTAACAAGCAAAACTCTTGCAATCCAAATCCATCCATGGGGAGAATTGGATTTGCCACTCAGTGAGGAAATGGAGGAAAAAAGGGATGGAGGAGAGAATATTTAAGGCTTCAGGAAGGAGGATGTGGGGATGATTGCATATGATGGAGGGATGCAGGAGCACTATGGGTAACGGGCTCTGGATGAAGTCATGAGAAAACAGTCATATGTTAGATAAACGAGGGTGCTCCTGCGCTCCCCACGGCCTCTCTTTTTCTCTTTGTGTCCTGTAATCTGTCGGAATGGAGATTTAAGGCATAGCTTAGTCTTGCATCGCGCCAGAGAGATTTACCCCCGGGCCGCGAGGCTGCTGTCACTCACCGAGCTGTGTGTGTGTGGGTTTTTTTTTTTTTTTACGGCCCCAGCGAGACCCTTCAGCCGTGACAGAGACCTGATAAAGCTCCTGCAGTCTGTGCCACAATAGAGGAAAAGAGAGTGAAAACAGAAAAGTGAGGTGGAGTTTAGAGACAAGAAAGCGTTCATTGGGTTGAAAATGGCATTTCTCAGAATTTTAGCTTTCTTGCTGACACCCAGACTGAGAGCTGGAGAGACAGAGGGATACAGAAAAAGCTGGGCGTGTGTATTTTAGCGCATATTGTCATGGTGACGTTACTTTAAATAAGCTGTAGGAAGTTAAGTTTTGATTATAGATGATGGATGTACAGCAGGAGGAACCAGGGCTGTGTTAAGTCATTACGCCTCCAATGTGTTTTTGATCCACACTGACCTCATTGTGGGAATACAAACTCAAATTCTCTGATTGTAAATCATGTTTGCGATGTGGACGAGAACATCTGCTGTTCCCACTGCTGCTCTCTGCCTCGCTCACATACACACAGGATGAACTGTGTTAGCTGGTGATGTCAGCTTTTCTGACTCACTCGCTGCCATCAGGCTTAACACGCCCAGTGTATGTGTGTGTGTGTGTGTGTGTGTGGGTGGGTGTGTGTGTGTGTGAGTTGCTGCAATCTGTAGGACATTGTGATGGGTGTATTTTTCTCCTCTGGAATGTGTGTGTGGTCTTTGTAAGGAGATTGTTGTTTTTTTTGTTGTTTTTTTTTTTTGAGAACTGTAGTTTGGAGTCTGTGCATGTCTTTGTGACAGCAATGTGTGAAACTTGTACTGTTGTAGGATGAAATCACTGTGTCCTGCACAGATTTTTTGAGAGCTGAGTCCAATTGCTTTCACTATGCTCTTCAAACTCTCCTCTTCTCCATTGTACTCTCCCCTCCTCCCCTCCTCATCTTAACTCTCACTCCCCTGACATCTTTTCCAGAGATTCCCCTAATCTTTTCTTTCAGCCACTTTCCTCCCTCCTCTAACCTCTTTCGTCTCTCTGCCACCATTCAGAGATCAACGATAGGGAGCAGCGCTTCCAGACGATGAAGGACATACTGCGCCGCTTCCCCAAGGAGAATTACGAGGTCTTCAAATATGTCATCAGCCACTTGAACAAGTGAGTGAGTGACGGGGTCAGAGTCAGCCTCTGACAGCCCTGCTGACTACACCGCTGGTCACCCAGTCAAGTGACCTAGTGGTGACATCACTGAAACTAGCACACTGACAGAACAGAGGTTGTTTTACGCAGGTTGAGTCATGATCTATGTTAATGCTGCAGTGATTTAATCTCTATTTGTATGTAGATGACTACTGTGCTTCAAAAATGCCCTGTAGTATTTGTAGTCTAAGTTTATACTGTCATATAGATCAGTGGTTCCCGACCTGTGGGTCAGGACCCTCAAGAGGTCCCAAGACAAATTTGAGATAAATAAATGATACTTTTGAAATGGATGTACTCAAATCCTATTAAAACTCCTGTGACTGGATTTATCTCATTTACACATGTCTCTTAAATTTTTGAATGTCTTAAATATTTATTAACTTGGCCCTGGCCTCCAGTCATTTTGTAAAAGTGGTCCCCGGGTAAAGCAAGTTGTGTGGCCCTGCTTACAGATTCTTTTTAAATTTTTTCAAAATGCAAACATTAGAGCTGCAACAATTGGTTGATTAGTCAGAATGCCGGGAAATTAATTTGCTTCTGTTTTGTTAAGCAATAAAACATTTAAGTAACTTTTAAACACAAATGCTTAACATTTTATTGGTCCATTTTCTGTTCTCTGCTTTATTATCTTTGGGTTTTGGACTGTTGGCTGAACAAAGCCTTACCAAGGACATAGGGGAACATATTGGCAAGTTAATCAATAATGAAAATGAAAGTTATTTGCAGCCCTCAGGACACAGTATACACCTGAATCGATTCCTCTATCAAACCATTTTAGAAAAAAGAGACCCTGATGTTTAAAAAGCCCACTTCATGACATATTGGAAGCAAAAATCTTTGTATTATTTAGCGTATGTGACCAAGAGATTAAAGGGCACCATCAGTTTTTAATCAGCAGCAGACCATTTGAAGCAGCCGTTTCATAAAATGTTTTCAAAAGAGGGTTATGATTTGTGGCCAGCTAAATTAACTTTTTGTTTTTTTGCGCAGGGTAAGCCAGCACAACAAGCTGAACCTCATGACCAGTGAGAACCTGTCCATCTGTTTCTGGCCCACACTGATGCGACCAGATTTCACCACCATGGATGCTCTGACCGCCACCCGCACCTACCAGACAATCATCGAGAGCTTCATTCACCAGTGCGCGTACTTCTTCTACAATCAGCTGCTGGTCGACGGCCTCCCAGGCTCCCCCACCTCGACACTCTCCTCTGGGGGAGGAACCTCGGCCTACTCCTGCATGGCCGGGGGTTACTCATCCTCGCCGACTCCGTCCCCGACTCCCTACGTCCTCCCAGCCACCCCTCCTGTCATTCCACACTACGGCCCTCCCATCCACCACCACCAACACCACCACCACCACCACCACCACCATCAACATCAGTCCCCACCCCACTCCCCGCCTCCTACTCCCCAGTCCCCGCTCCCGGCCCTGCTGCCGCCCTCGCTGCACCCCCTTCACCCCCCTACGGAACAACACACGCTGTGAACCAGGGATCAAGGAAAAGAGGGGAAAAAAAAGACTGATAACGAGATTCAGAGAGATTTAAGGGGTTTAGAATAAGAGATTTTGAAGTTTGGAAAGGAATTGAAGAAATTGAGAACAGGATGTAGGAAGAGAAGTCGGGAGATTGAGTGAGATGCAGTATGTACAGGGAGAAACCTACATGTTTGGGAGAAGAAGGGGGTGTTTGAGCCTCCGTTGCTTTTAGAAAAACGGACACACACACAAGGCAGAAAAGGGGAAGAGCCTCTGAACTGGCAGTATGATCCTTCTCTCTCCTCGCCACTTTATCCCTTTGTCTCTCACGTCATCTAGACCTGCCCTCCTTGCCTTATAGAGAACCTACACACAAACACACTAATGAGTGAGATGTTGCCAGTAATTGTTAAAGGGACTCAGGGAGGGACGGAAAGCAGAAAGGGGAATGTGAACTCTTGTTGGGATTGCTTCACCACACACAAAAACAGACACAAACACCCAGTGGCCAGTGTGCCTCCGACAACCATTCTCCTCAATCACTTAGCCTCTAACTGTGCTGGGAAATTTGGTGGACGGCACATGTTTTTTTGTTGTTCTTTTTTTTTTTTGCAATCTGACCCACCTACTGTACCGACCCTGGGAGGCTGTGGCTGGGACAAAGTGGAGCAGAGAGCAAGTCCTGCACACGTTTGTTTATTTCGCCACTGTACAGCAAGAAACACGTGTTACCACTCATCCGACAGGATGTTCTGTCCTCGGCGACACACACATTCCTATCTATCAACCCCTCACACAGCCACAGACAAATTCAGTTTCAGCTGAGGCAGTATGCCAAGCACAGAAAAAAAAATCTAAACCGACTGGATCCTCTAGGCAGCAAATTGGAGCAAAGGATTATGGGAACACGCTTTGCATTCTGGGAAGGCTCCTCCCAGTCTCCTCTTTGCTCTCTCTCTTGGTTTGAACTTCAACCTCATGCCCTGTCTTTGTAAACACATGAATTGGTCTAAAAAATTCTAATCTTGGGAAACACAGAGGCTTATCGCTCAGTGAGTGGCCTTGTGTGTAAGTGTCTGTGCAACTGTCTTATCTGTCTGTGTGCGCACATATCCATGCCTTTTTGTTTTACCTGAATTTCCCCGAATTAGGCAGATAGTGGGAATATTTCAAGTGTTGGACCTTCGCCTGTCATGTCGCTTTTTTCACGCTGTGGCGGTTTTACGAGCGAGTTGGGCGCTGCAGTCATCCACAGTGAGGACCTTGTTCAAAAAGCACTTTTCTGAGCACTTTGAAGGCACATTTTAAATTGGAGCTGCCATGACATGACAGCCACTATTCACTTTATGTCAGTCCACCCTCCTCTCTCTCTCTCTCTCTCTCTCTCTCTGGGAGCACACCACTGACATCTAGAGGAAGAAATGGGTATCGCAGCCATAACCTCACTTCCACTGCTGCATGGGCGTAGCACCATTCTCCTACTGTGGTTTTTGTAGTGTTAGATTCTCTTATAGGTACAATTGTTATCATTTTTCATCACTGTGTATCAGATAACATTAACTCATTAGCTCATGCAGTGTAGGAATGTAAAAATAAAAAACAGCAGTTTAAATCTGGTACAAATTAATTGAGATTATATAGATTCTCTGTAGCCACATGTGGTTTTATTGCAGTTGATTAGACGTGCAGTGATTAAAATTGCCTCTCTGTCTTTTGTTGTTAGTTTCCACTTCACCAAAGCACTCAGCCCTTTGTAAAGCAGTGCATGTCACTTCCCAGATGCCATATTTGAGTGGAAGGAAATGAAGATTGAGAAGAGATTGAGGCACAATGTAGCATTACGGGCCAGAGAGTAAGAGCTGGAAGCGAGGCTCACGCTTTGACAGGCAGGAGGGGAGGCTTTTTATTGTTGGAAATAATTGGTCACCACAGCTCCACGCCTCAGCATGCTGTCCTCTTAGGACTCAGCGTTATGCTTTTGGAAAGGAGACTCAAACCTGCTCTCTGTGGACTCGAAATACAGTTTACAAGAGTATAACCACTACAGCAGACTCCCCCCGCTGTCACTGTTATGCCACCACATCCCCGAGTCATTCCTAGTCCAAGAGAGACAGTTGGGTCTGGGAGAGACAGCAGACAGAACAGACAGTCCATTCATCCGTCTGCATGACTGGAACGGAGCATCACAGAATTCCTCAGCCCAGCCTGCTGTTACCGTAGAAACCAGCGAGATGGGGCTTGAGGAGAATTGCTGAGCCCTGATCGAAGCAGCTTTTGAAGTGTGTGTGTGTGTGTGTGTGTGTGTGTGTGCGCGCGCGCGCGCGCGCGCATGCATGTGTGTGTTTTTGCGAGAAAGTGTGTGTGCATGTCAACTTATGTGTGTTAATGTTAAGCAGATGCTTGCCAAGGTCACTTATTCTGTTTGACACTGAATTGCCTCTCTGCATGTCTCCCCAGACTGTCCTCTCTGCCCAAAAGGAGAAAGAGAAAACCTTTTAACCAATCACTGAACTCTTAAAGGAGCTTTTATCAGTCTACACTACCTATTTACCTTGTGTATGGGTGTATGTGTGTGTGTTTGTGTGTGTGTGTGTGTGATTAGAGGATAGAGGAATTAAGAGTGTGTGTTTGAGCTAACATGCTAGCAAGCTGTGCTTGGCAGGCAGCCAGACACCAGCGTGATCCAAATAAACGTGAAGGAGAGGAATGCAGTTCTCCTTGCGGTCATTACCCCGCTGTGTAACCCTGTTAGCTCGTCCAGATTACACACACTGATCCTCGGAGAAAGTGTGAGAGAGATGGAGGAGAGATTGGGGAGAGGGAGGGAAGACAGACAGCGAACGGGTGAATGGGATCATTATTTGGGAGACGGAGGGAGGAAGGAGGGGTGACCACTGGTACTTGTGTGTGAACGCCGGCCAGTGGCGTTCCCTGTGTATATCAATGTGTTAATACTGAACTGACTGTGAGGCAGCCAAAGACTGTGGAAAAAAGGGTCGAGGGAGAGATGGGAAGCAAAGTGACAGTTTAGAAGAACTATTGAATTAAAAATGTGACTTTGGTTCAGCGATAATATGTGGCTGCATTGCTTTTATTTTTCTTTCTTTTCTTTTTTTTTTGCAACAATGGTGACAGATGTCTGTTAAGTTAAAATGAGAAACAAGCAAAACTATATTCAAATGGTTGTTTATTGGTATGTTAGGGGGTCTAACACTTGGCCCTTTAGTCAGTGGTGATAGAAAAAAAAAGTTTCTTTTTATGTTTTATTTTAATAATTAAAAAATACAAAGCTTTTTTTTTTTTTTTTAACAATTTTTTGTGAACGATTGAGAGACCAGCCCAGTATAGTGCATGATTTCTTCCCAACCAAGGAAGAGGGCTCCACCACTCTCACTATTTAAGAGATGATAAAAAAAAAATATTAAGAGATAATGGGGGAAAGAAAATAATAAATAAAAAAAAATGAAGTACTGTAAAGTGAAAAGATAACATCAAACAAAAAAACTGTCATTATTTGCTGAGTATGGTAATATGTCTCAATGGGAATGGTGTATACAGCAAGGCCTTATGTGATCTGTATCATAGTTAATAAATCAAATCTTGTAAAACTTGGTGTTCTCGTCTCTTTGTTACACATCTGTGATAAGTGACGTATGGAACAGATGAGGAAATCCTGATTAAGTTTGAGAAGAAATGTGAACATCCCAGGATACAATCTGCATTTTGTTCATGCATTCTTTGCACTTTAAATGCATAAATATCTTTCATGAGAGGCAATCCAAAATGTCCAAATCTATTTTTTTTTTTTATCAGAAAAGTGTTCACAGTCAGTTCAGGTAATGGTCTATACAAAAAGATGTCTACATGAAACCCCTCATCAGCAGTTGTGCACAGTTTAACTAAATGTAGAGATTTCCCTTATTTTGTATAAAATTTTAGAGGCTTGAAGAGGGTCCAGTAATTCACTAGAAAGAAAATAAAGATCATGGGCACCCATTAGCTCACATGGTAGAGCAGTCACTCCAAAACAATTGACTTGACAAACTGCATACAGCCCTGGATGTAGATTTCAGGTGGATGCAATATACCTAAATAAATGCAAAAAAGTGCATTAAAGTTCACCAGAATGCAGGAAATTAAGTTTTTGATGCTCACAATATTCCTCTGCAGGACCCCCGAACCCCGTTTCATGTGTCCCACCCAAGGTTGAGATGAAACCTATGCCCTTACGCACCGCAAACATGTAGCAGCCACATGCAGGTTATTCAACATAAATTCACCTACGCTTGCTGAGTCACTGATTAAGCTTCATTACATTCATTTTGCAGATGGTTTTGTTTTAAATGGGAACAGTCTAGGGCTCTATAAAGGCCTGTCACAATAACTAAAAGAGACTAACTAACTGACTAAAAGAAATAGTAGCAAAAATGATATTAATGTCATTGTAAGACTTTTATGCCACTGATTTAATGATAATCCAACAATAATGCAAGTACACCCTTTAAGAGAACAATGAACTCTTAATTCACCTTGAAATGACAGCAAAATGTGTCTTAGCATAGTTTTTTTTATTCATTTTGCTTAGACACTGCATCCAGGTCTTAAAATTATCAGGGAAAAAACTGCTGTTTTTTCAGGCATCATATTGGCTAAAATTGTTGGTGACATTATTATATAAACAAACAGGCGTGTAACCACATGGGAAAAGTCTTACAATATATGGACATGACCTCCGTCATTTTTGCTGACCTCAATGAGTCGGCAACATTTTTGTTGAGACAGGCCTAGCTTTATGTCTGGCTCAAGGACACTTTGGCATGTAGACGGGAATAAACTGGGATCCTTACACACATGGCAATTACTGCTCTGCCATCAGAGGTATAGTTGGCTTGGATGTATTTCTTTGCAGAGCAAAGCAACCCTGATCTGTTTTTAGAGACGGGTCTTACTCATGCACACTTACTAGCACATACTGTACAAAAAAGGTCGGTAAAGGATAATATTAATCTATCTACTTTAACAGTTTAGATAACTGTATGAATTTAAATATTTACCGTCACAGAGGGACTTGTGTACATTCATTTCTAAATGTCCTAAAAAGTTAAGTTTCACTCGACATATGATAATCTTTGTGCCACAGTGTGTTGCTCTGTTCTCTCTGCACACTGTTGGAGGGCCACTGAAGCCACATGGGGGGACCAGACGAGGTCACAGCAGCCCACGGGACCCTTCTGGTTCTTGTGAGAGTGGCCCGGGAAGGGCCCCGCCTGTGCCATTTCCACAGTGATGTAAGGACCCGGGTCCCTGTGAGGGCAATGTGAAGGCCTCACTGCCATTTCATGGTGCCCTCATCTGACCTTTTCATTGAGTCAAACCAAAGGAAATCCATGTCCATGACCTTTGTGGTGCATCTCTCCATTCTGGCACAGGAAGAAAAAAAAGAGAGAAGCGGCTGATTGGGAATGAAAAGGGCAGGCCTGTGTGCACACAGGACACACGACCGTTGAACTCTAACCTTTAAGGAGTGTCACGAGGGAGAGAGTGGTGTGGGATTTGATTGGAAGTCAAATATGGGGAGCGTCAACATTGCTTTACAGGCCAAAGTGGGGATGAAACCACACAGGGTTGTCAGGAATGCTAGGATTATTTACAAATGTGAGAATTTGCAAATACAGCTATTGGAGCTCTATTGTGCACATTAAACCATTTAACTAAATTATCTAATATTCCCTTTTTCTTGGATAAAATGCCAGTTCAACAGGTTTTATTGGCAGTACAATTAAAATACAAAAAATGGAATTATATATAATTGATGTTTGTTTGAGGTCATTAAGAAAAATAAAGGAAAAAAACAACCCCTAAAACCCACGGGTAGAGAAAATAAAGTTAATAAAATAAACAAAGAGGCGGGGTGTGAGCTGTGAGGAGATGAAGTCCAGCTGTTAAATGTTGTGTTACTTTGCTCTGTGACATGCACTGACATATCTTGCTGCTATTATAGCGCTGGCACTATTTTCTCCAAGTGGATGTTACATTTTAATGTGGTCAGAGAGTGTATTAGAATTATAATTTTTTAATTTCTTCATTTGTATAAAGAACTTTGCTCTAATATCTTCATATGCGCTACACTGAGGCAGGAAATGTTGCTCTGTCTTGATTTGGGATATATTCTTCACGTTTATTGTTGCTTTTTCCTTGTGCGTACACAAACACACCACTAGGAGGCTGACTTGTCCCACATTACCCATCAACCACCGCTCTGCTGTATCCGGGTAAAGGAGGCAAACGTGGAGCATGGACCTAATTGATTGGGTCAAGGTTTGGATGTCAACAGTGAGACGACGCTTTAATCCCGCGCTCACGGTGAGATGAGTGCGTGAGACGCGCATCTGAAGACGTTTCTCATTGATGTCGAGCTGCACTTCCCCTCTCACAGTTTGAAGTTAGAGGAGGAAAGAGGTTTGACTAAACTCCAGAGATTGTGTGAGGAGTCGGAGGAGTAGGAGGAGGAGGAGGGTGTGCTCGGCAAAGTAAGCCGCGGAATAAAGACAAAGAAGTTAATTTGAAGTCATTGTTGCTCTGTATTAGAGGCGTGATGTGCTTCTTTAGTGCGAGGCATGACCAAAAAAGAAAAAAAGTTCTGAGGTAGACAGAGAGGAGGAGGAGGAGGAGGAGGAGGAAGGGGACATATATGGAGGAAAAGAGACTGGTCTTATGATGAGTCGAGGCACGTATCTCCGCTCAACCGTGTCTTTCTGGGCTTCGAGCTCGCAGCTGCGGCGGCGGGTATTGAATTCAGATGCGGCCTGTCTCTCCGCTCCGGCCGCTACAGGTGGAAATGCTCTTATCAATACGGACTGTCCGAGCCTGACTGCGGGCCGATCCGTCTCATTGATGATTTTAGGTGCCCCTGCCCTCCCTCTCCTCCCCGAGGAGCCCATTGATTAATGTCTGGGTCACAGTGGTATTTCCATATTGATGGCTCGATTGATGACGGCGCTCCAGGAACAAGCCGTATTGACCAGCAGAAAAGTGATACGTTTCAAACTGTTTGGCGGATGTATTTATGTATAATGGGCATAATGAGGGTTAGGCGCATGTGGCGGAGGCACATGAGATCTAGGGGAAAGATGAAGTGCACGTACAAAACGTGTAAATGCAGCAGTGCTTTGTATTCTGTGATTAAAAACATCAATATTTCTACAATAACAACCCGTTATACTCTCACTGCATCACTACTAATGTAGATTTCTTACTTTTTATAAGTATATTTAATTATAAAGAGACATTATGCTTTAAGGCAGTTTTACTAGTCCTTATTATAAGATTTACAAAAAAAGTTATTGATCACAAGGAAGTAAATTAACAGCAGCACAAACAGACTATTGAAGTGCAAATAACTATCAATAAATCAAAGTTAGAAAGCTATAGAGGTAATGTACCACAATATACTGTAGTGTGTGTGATTGTAAATGCCTAAAAAGAATTCCTATCCTTCAGGTCATTTTTTCCAAACCTGGGAGATGGGATGGCCTTATGTGTCACAGGATCAGTCTGAGGGGTTGTGAGATGATCAACAAGGTAAGAAAAAATGAACACAACAAAGAAAATTCTGCACATATTTTCCAACATTTGTCAGATCATTGCTTAATTTATCTATTTTTTATTTTTTATTTTATTCTAATTATTTTTTCTTAGCAATTTTGCCATCCAGGAGTCCAAACTATAAATATCGGAGAGGGGAACCTACTGCTATCATAGGTGTAGATTTCAGGGATATGAAGGCGACATGTTCTCCTTCAATATTTAGTATATTTACAAAAAAAAACAATAGTCACAGAGGACTTTTCATTTGACAAAATTAACACACCATGAATTGATACAGAAAATGCCCATATTGGTGCATTAAAAAAAAAAAAAAAAAAAAGTCAAAAAAAGTCGCCAGAACAGAGGAAATTAAGTGTTTGATGCTAAAAACTTTCTGTCTGGGAACCCCAAATTCTCTTTCAGGTGCGTGCCCCCACAATGTTGAAATGACATCTGCAACATGTGACAAGTGTTACAGAGGTACAAAGGGGTTTCATGGTGCCCTATGTTACAAATTTCACTAGGTCACTACTTTGATAAATGAGTTTTCAAAGCAACATAAGAGTTTCAAATAAATGACATTTTTACAGTGTGTGCAGAACTTGCAGATGCATCGTGAAGGAAACTGCACAGTTGTTTACCAGTGACCTGTCTTGTAAAGCATTACAACATATTCCAAAATCAGAAAAACAAACTATCATCAGAGTACTGTATGGTAAGTAGTGTACAAGGGTCTAGCAAGTGCTGCTTTTTGGTGTGCAACCTAATGTGACCTTTGCTGCTGTGTCTGCAATGGTGATTTAGTTATTTAAAAGTTGTTTTGTGGGGTGCTTACATGGTTTTGTCAGCTCTTTACTGCCGTGTGATCATATTGCTGTGATATTTCCATGCTGTATTTCTAAAAGTGTCTAGTTTTTCTTCATCGGGTCAAGTGTGCACACTGCATAATGCAGAACAACTCCACAGAGAGCCGAGAGTTGTGAACCCAATTTTGCAGACACCCTAATTTAAAGGACGGGCAGACAACAACATGATTCTGTGGGACTTGTTCTGCTTGTTGTGGAGATTACTTTGGAGGCAGAGGGCATTGTGTGGAGATGATAGTTGGTGTGAAAAAAAAAATCAAGCCTTGAGTAGAACTGATCCCACTTTACGCTTTTAGGGTCAGCGGTCGAAAAGGGCTCACGGCCTCCAGGTCCCCGCGACATGAATCAGGGGCCCCAATGTATATCTGCTGATTACATCTCCTGAAGTGGAAAAAATGCAAATAATAAATGTATGAGCGGCGTGCTTGTTTTTTTGCTTGATTAATTATGCCGTTTAATTCCAGATCCACCACGCCGCTCCACCGTATAATTTCCCAGTGGTCTTGGCTGTTTCTTCTCTCACATGCGCTCTCTCCTTTTTTTTCCTCATTGCAAAATGAATCATGGATCCAACCGTCTGTACCCGGGGGAGAGCTGCGAGCTGGCGAACGGGCTGACCAATCATGAGCATCAGAGGCAGACACACAGACGGAGGGAGCCTATTGTTGTGTGCTGCACTCATCAAGTTAGAAGACAACTACCGATTTGGCCTGAAGAAAATTAAAAGATGGAGTGTAAGGAGACAAAATAACCAACTTCATCTGTGTTTGTCGGTGTTTTTTTCCCTCTCGTGTTGCATTAAATCTTCTCTTTGCTCCGCAGCTTATCCTATCAGACTGGCCAGTGTGTGTTTATCTGAGTGGGTGGCAGAAACTCAGCGCCATTCATAATGTCAACTGGGACCATGACCGCTCCTCTATTCCCAGCCTGGCCAGCCCCCCTCTCAGCCTCCTGACAGTTCCAGGTTAGCCTCTCTCTCCTCTCTCCCCTGGCCCTCCTCTTCTCTCTCCTCCAGCTTTCCTCTCTAGCTCTCCCAGGGGCCCCACTGAGAATACTGCTCAGATCCAGGCCTCTGAGCCCCAAAGCCGGCCCTAATCCTCCGCATCGATCGCCCTGAGAATTTCCTCCCCAGCACAGCAGGCCCCGCTCCCCGGCACTCACACTTCTCGACCCTGAACAGCCAGCACTTCTCACTTAGAGAGACAGAGAAAATAGGGTCAGGCACATTACCTGTGTCTTCTCAACAGATGGAGCTTTTTGATGTGATGTGTGTTGTTTGGTGCTTACAGCAGGCTGCCCGCCGCTCCTGAGAGCGCCAATGTTGTTGCCTCCTCAAATACAGTTAGACTTGGCTGTGAGTGGCTCGGTGAGCGCCTCACAATGTTTTAAATTGATGTAGTCTTTTTCTAACACAAGTTGCAATCCGAAAACTGGCCTGGATCTCTTTGCCATTGTGTTCAGTGATCTCCAAGCAGGGATGCTTTTAGCTCAGAGGGCACTTTTGCAGTTAAAACGGGGTACTTTGAAGATGATTTAAAAATGTATTTAGAAGTTACACCACATGTTATGGTTAAGAATGTGTGAAATGTCTAACCAGTTAGCTAAAAGTTATGGATAAATGGTTGAAATAGTTAAAAGTGAATGACAAATAGTTGTAATAATTTGCTAAAAGTGATAGATAAATGGTTGAAATAATTGAAATAGTATGCAAAAGTGACGTGTAAATGGTTGAAATGTTGTAAATTGATAGCCTGCCTTGTAAAACTGTTGATATCGGAATACAGATCCCAATCTGAGTAGATTTTTGTTGTTGGACAAAATTTTGTCTTGTCTAAATTTCAATATATTTCTGCACAATTTAGTTGTGCTTTCCAGTAAACTTTATGATGGTCGATTTAAGAAATTGTCAGCCCTCTGGTAAAAGTCATTTGAAAATCTGCAGGGAAGTGTAGTTGCAGTTTTAGCTGTGCCAATAGTGCAAGGAGCAGAAATATCAGTCGTTTTGCTGCTCTTGTAAAGGCACGCAAATGTAACCAAAGTGGCCTAACATTAACAGCTAAAATGCATGAAAAATAGAACAATATCCACTTTTATATACGCATTAGTGTTAAATACATAGACTGTATAAAATAATGGATGTAGCTACCCTGACATCATCAGTTGCTTTTGTAGACTCCAGTTTTTAGTCCCTCAAGTTTGTGAAGTTGCATTTTCTCGGATAGTGAAGGACTGACCTGCCTTACTCTGCCTCTGATTGCCTGGTTCTCACTGCCTTCGTTGGTGGGATTGGTTAGGTTTGTTAAGTTTGTCTGGTTAGTCCAATGAGAAGCAAATTAAGGTAAAGTAGGGTAGATCATTTCTTCTTCATCCTGCGGAGCACAAATTTGCCTTGATTTTGGCATTTCGGCCATTGTTATCTTGGTTTTTTGGAGCCACAAATGACCATTTTTAGATAAGAGGCTGGAGCTGTGGAGGAGTGAGGGGTGGGTCTGACTCAGACTGTAGCAACGGCTCGCAGACAGTGCTCTAAATATGCACAATTTTAAGCTTTAATAAAATATAAAAGGGTGAGGTATGGTAAAATCCACCCCCAACCCCATACAGTTGACATGATGTGAAATTGGCAATAGAAACCAAAGTATTTTTTTTTTGTTGTTTTTTTTTAAACCAGGCTGTAAACATATTTACTTCTGCTGTGAAGTTGGGCATTTTAACACGGTGTCTATGTGGCCATTCAAAGAACTGCAGTTCGGCACTTCCACATTCAACATAGTGACAGAGTTTAAAATCAGTTCAGCCTTGTGGTGTCAGTGATGGCGTACTGGCTCATCTGATATGCCTGTGGGGTTAGATAAGTTAAGAAAGGTTGGAAACCACAGCTCTGCTTTGTAGAAACCCACATAAGTTTAAAATATATACAGTTAATTGCTAAAAACTCTGAGAAATCTAAACCGCAGATCTCCTGGCTTAAGGATGGGTTGTATTTCCATCCATCATGCTGATGAAGATGGAGTAATGGAAGTTGGTGTATGCTATACAAATCTGCTGGAAGATGAGAAAGCATCATTACTGGAGTCCTCCTGGGAGAGCTCCCAACCAACAGACTATCCCGCGTAACATACTTGTTCATAATTTATTTACACGGCAAGCTTCCCCTGGACTCTGCTGTATGCTTTTCACTGTGAGTGTGGAGGTATTCGAGAGGTATTTTCCTCTATCTCTGTCTTCTCCTGAGCAAGACCAGCATGGATATGTATCCAGTAGTGGATGATTAAACCTCATACTTTATTAACACATTTGCTGTGTGGTCAACACAATCATGAACAAGAGGGGAGGGAGGGATCTGGAACATTTGGCCCTGTTAAAATGCTGCCATGTGGACCAGTTAGTGCATCTCTGTCAATACTGGCATTTAAGAGCCAGTACAGATGGTAATGTATCAATACTCTGTTTAAACAGGGCTCCGAGCCACATTTCTAAATCAGCCCCAGAGATATTTTAGGGAAATGTGTTTCCAGTCCTTCTTGGGTAAATTTACAAATTTGGTTGACTTTTGGTCTACTGCGTTGTCACAATATACTGCAGATGCAACTTTAATCTGCATTTGGATTTTATTGCTAGGGGTAAATTCAATACTTATGTACCTTTTACTCTTTCTGGCCGTCTTCCTGAGCCTCTTTTCATTCATTAGCTTTTTTCTACCTGAGCTGACCCCTTAGCCTTTACACACACACACACACACACACACACACACTCCCAGACCTATATACTTCAGTGCGTCGCTCTTTCCTCTCATACTTCTCCTTCCCTGCCCTTTCCTCACGCCTGCCTCCTTCCTTCCCTCACTCTCTGTTCCTGTTATACTCCTGCTCTGCCTGCTCTCCTCTTGTCCGCTCCCTCCCTCCATCCCTCCCCTCCTTCTCTCCTCTCTCCCCTCTTTCTCTTTATTAATTTATTGGGTTGTTATTCTCCTTGCCTGGCTCTGCTAATGAAGGCAGGATGCAGATGAGGGCGAAGGTCGTCTCCGTAGTGATCGACCCCACCGCCCCGCAGTATGGCACTCTGACTGGCACAGGTCAGTGGCAGCTGTCAATCAAAACACACACACACATGCACATTCACATGCACTCATACACACACACACACACACACACACACACACACACAATCATTAAAATACATCCATATACAAAGATATGAGCCATTACAATTAACAATTCATAATTAGCTATGCAAATTCAAACGCTTTGGAGCATAAACTTTGCCAGTCTCGTATAGCGGTTTTGGATAATAATCCTTCATAATGAAGCAGGCAGTAACATGCGACTCCTAATCATAGTTTGTACATGTCTGTGAGAGTGTGAGCAGCTTAACCACTGAATTTTCCCTCTCTGATTTTTGCATTTTTAGAATTTATAGAGGCCCGAGGATGTAAAAATGTCTGGAATTTTAAAAAGAAAAAAAAAGCCAAGATTAAAAAGTAGAAGTCTAAAAAAAAAAAAAAACCAAACTGAATTTTGAGTAGTTTATTAGGTCAAGATGTCCTCTATTTAGTCTGCCCTCTTCGATTTAAACATGGTTGGACAGTTAGACAGTGTGCTAAAAAACACATAGGATGGAGAATATATACACTCAGTATAACTTTATATACAAGTTAACAACACTTCAAACCGCAGTCTCCAAAATTATCATTTCGTTGACACAATCAACGTGTCTCTAAAATATGATAACCTTTGTAAATGTAATAAAAAAATTGCAGGGCTGTTGTATCAGACTGCATTAGTTTAATTGATAAGTTGGTGATTGAAAGTATCATGTAATGTAATCCACATGTTTGATCCAGACTGAAATATCTCAACAACTACTGGGTGGATTACCATGACAGCGTTTTTTACAGACAATCATGGTGCCCAGAGGATGAATAATAAAGGGGACCTATTATGTTTTTCCTTTTTTCTTATGGATGCATGGATGAACAGATCTAGACAATGTCTAATCTTCATATTAAATGTGTGTTAAAAGTTTCAAATTCAAGGACGTTTTCTCCTTCCATGAGAAGTTGATGTTACAAGGGGTAAAGCAAAGAACACATCTTGGCTGCTGTTAATTCCTTCCCGATTTAGGATCAAATTCCTGCTGGAGCATGAATGAAACACAACGGGTTATGTTTGATGATTTTTTGCGGTAGATAGTGCAGCTATTCTCTTTAACAATCATGTCCCTGGCCAAGATAGAGGACCAATCAGAGGAGACTGGGCTTTTTGGGAGGGGATGTTGAAAGAGGTAGGCGCTAAAACGACACATTTCAGACAGAGGATGTATACATGTGTTAAAGCCCAGACAGTGTGAGGGAAATTAAGTGAGGTTTATCTTCTTATATAAACCCAAAATACAAATATGAACCTGAAAATGAGCATAATTGGTCCTCTTTAAAGAACTTGTTGTTCCTCTGACTTTTCCTTCAGGCCCACCATGAGTTTGACATTTCTGGTTTTGAGGGAAATGTCTCGGCTACTATTGGATCCATTGCCGTTAAATTTTGGTTCAGACATTTTTGTACTTTTAAGTATGAATTGTAAGCACCTTGGTGATTGCTTAACTTTTTATCTAGTACCATTATTGTTGGTTCATGACTAAATACCTGCAAAACTAATTGCATTCCCATCAGCCTCAGCTAATTTGTGTTTGCTGCTAATTAGCAAATGCTTGTGTGCCAACAGGCTTAAGTAAGATGGTGAACCTGGTAAACTCCATAAGTTGCAGTTAACTGTGTGCAGATGGGCATAAGTAATCCATGTTTTTGGAGTATCCTGTTTGTGTTCAAGCATGTAAACACCGTATTTTGTCTATGAGAAACCCAAATAAGCTAGCTGGAGCTACTCTGTAGAAACCGGGATGTGTACCCAAAATATGAATCGCCTGATTTCTCTCTGCTAATGTAAACACCATATCCCAAATATGATCATACGCTGCATGAGGCTGATAAACGGGTATTCATGTCCATGTAACGTCACTCATTGTGATCGTGTTAGCATGGTGAAGTTGGAATTTAAGTCAAAGCGTCACTGTGCCACTAAGTGTTGCTTCTTTTTGCGTCTTTATCTCCTTAATCATATGCATCTCTTTTTGGGTCCCTGACCCCCAAGATGGGAACCACTGCTATACAGAGCATCAAATATGTCCAAACGGCATCACCCAAACGCGTACACACACAAATACACTCACAGTCTTTCATTTAACACACATTAACCATAACACATTTGCGTGTCCACAGGTTGAAGTGTGAGAGGCAAAGAGTCTAACCCCTGCCCTGCTGTTCATTGGCCTCGACACGGTGAAGCCCTCTGAATTGCTCCTCCCTGCGTCCCATATCCCAGTGCTTGTAGCATTTACAACCTCTGCTCTTCATCACAGCATGTCAAGAGATTGTCAGTGTGCACGTGTTTGTAGATGCACGCTGCGTTCAGACATCCTGTATGCATGAAGATTTTGTTCATGGTTATTGTTGTGGGTTTATTTGTGTGCTCAGCCGTGTTCTTGAGTGTGTTCACCTGCATCTGGGCGTCTGTGAATGTGCATGAGCGCACGGCAACCACACACACATGCACACACACATATCTCTATTAGCAGTATAGTAGTGTTAACAGTGTTATGCCATGCGTGAACCTCCCCACCTTTCCCTCATATCTATGCAAAGCTGGGGTCCTGTCAATCAGTCACCTTGGTGACATAGAGCCCCACCTCCCCAATTAGAGCTGACAGGGCAGGATTAGGAGGGGGGCGGGCCCCCGCCGACCTGCCTACGTGTCAATCACGCGCCGGGCATCCACACGCCTGTTTACTGTCAGATCCCATCTCCGTCTGTCAGACTGCACGGCAACCGTCGCCCAGGGAGGAGAGGAGGAGGGTGGGGGAAGGCGGAGAGGGGGGAGGAGGAGATCTGATCAGAATTAACTATGCTTCTCCCCACAGACCGGCCGTGCTTTTAATTCATGAAAGGGATGAGAGGAAAGTGGGAAGAGAGAGGGAGTGATAGAAGGAGGAGAGCATTTAAAACCCAGAGCAGGGCCTTCTTTAGAAGTTTTCAGAGTGATGTTTCTTCTCTCCCTGACAATCACTTTTCTTCTCTCACTGACTCCCCCCCCCATCTCTCGCTCTCTCACTTAGACTTCTTTCGAAGGTGTGATTCATGCCGCCTTAGAGCTGCTACGATTTATCAACAGCTTTCCTCTCTCTGAAGTTGTTATTTGACCCTGGTTTTTTTAAAGTCGCACAAATATGTATTAGTGTTTTTTGAGTTAGAGAGTTAAGGTCAATTTATTTAGTTCTGCACATGCTCATGCAAATTTGTGTCTCTGTTTTGGTACGTGTCTGGGGATGAGGGTCCTGCCTACACACCTACAGTATGTGAATGCATAATGCTGTTATGCTCCTCAGACAGTGTGTGCTTTTAAGGCAGTGTCATGTGTGCAGAGTGTACATAATGCTAATGTGTATGTGTTTGCGTGTGCATTTGAAGCTCTGTGCTCCCTGGTGTGTGTGCATTTCTTCTTTTTTAGGGTCTCTGGTGGTGGCCTTGCTTTGACCCCGGTGCCCCTACTCTAATCCTTTAGCAAATGAGGGTTGTGAAGGGCTGTGAGGGGAGTTGGGGGGTCTGTGCCAAGCCACAGTTTTAGTATTAGAGGACTAAAGCAAAGGTCTTGGGGTTATGAGGGATGAAGAGGAAGGAGACAAAAGATAGTAGTAGAAGAAAAGGGAAGGATATTCTCAGCATTGTGTGGCCACAAGCAGTCTTGTGGGATATCTAATTATCTCCACCAAAGAGGTTGTTTTTGTCCCATCATATTTATTTGGTTTTTAGTTAGCAGGAAAAACTACTTAACAGATTTTCGGGAAATTGGTGGAAAGTTAGACCATTGTCGAAAAACAGTTTTATTGTTTTTGGTGTAGACAGCTTCACGATGTGGCCATTTATAAACCACTTTAATCTCTCATGAATTCCTTCGTTCAGCCCATTTTTGCCAGAACAGAACACTCTGGATTGAATCCAATCTTCAGTCCATAATACAAATGCATAATGTATTTTGATGCAGAAAAATTACTTACCTGTTTATTTTGATGTCATGTTTACTGTCGTGCCAAATTGTGGCCAAATTCTTGTTGACATGACCTGCAATATCATAACTGCCATTAGTTTTAAATGCATCATGCAATTACAAACACATTTAGATAAACTATGAATATCTCTACTGGAAGCAGTCCTATAAAATTTTATGCCATATCATTTATGGGTGGCGCTACAGGAAATGATCCTTTTAATTGGCCATAACTCACTGGTCATGAGTCAGACTTGGCATAATTCAGCATGATCTGCAAGGAGTTCATATGGCATAGCCAGACTAAATCATAAATGCAAGTTACTCTGGAACATCTGGGGTGTCATCAATAGTTGTAGACCAAATTGCATCTGAACACAGTTAAATAGACCCCAAAAACAATCAGAGCAACAAAACATGATATGGAGCTGAGCAACAGAGAAATGTTAACAGGATATAGTGTTCAGAGATGAGCTGTGATGGCGTAGCATCAGTATGTCTGTAAAAGAGTGTCACCATTTTTGCCGTCAGAATTTGACTTGAACACAAAGTTCCATTTTAGCTGTAGCCATATTGGTTGTTTTCAAAAATGCCTTAAGGGCACTCCTCTTTTCTAAATTAGGGTAACGCTCAGCCTAGTGTCAGCTTTCAATCACTGACTTTTGGGCCATTTGGGGGCAGCAGAAACAAGTTATTTACACTGACATATTATCAATCTTAGAGATGATATGACAAACTTGTTATTAAACATGTTACTTATTCACACATCCAGCAGTGACAGAGCAACATTATCATACACTTGATTTCATTTGCCATATTCACTCATTTCCCAGTGTTTTTGGACTCAGCCATCTCCTGAAGGAAATATTTGGCTCCATAGCTGCAAGATGCACCACTGTGTTCACCAGTTAGTTGCTAACTAAGCTGCCTGTTGTGGCCAAAAATGACTCTATGAGAATAGTTAGAGTGAAGACAGGCAGCTAAAAGACAGCTAAACAAAGAGCTCACTATAAATCTAAGTAAAGCAGAGAAGATCTGCAAATGCAGGTGATAATACCAGAAAACCATTAATTGTTTTCACATTGTCAGTTAAAAGTCAGTTAAAAGTTATAGTCAGTTTAAAAAAGACATTGAAAACATTTATTTAGTGCAGATCTAGATGAGCATAAAAAATAACATTCTGTGATTAAAATAAAAATATCTAGAGCATTGTGTGCAGCCTTTGTGGAGGTAGGAGCTCCCTGTGTTCCTAGTTATCTCTGTTTCTTGCTTCCACATTTTCTCTTGAATATATATTGTTTCATTTTCTCTGCACGATTGTCAAGGTGAATAAATAAATGTCAGTGTATTCAGAATAAACCGTTTGTTAGCCATCATGTAATATGCTGCTGACAGACAGGTATACATGTACCATGTCATTTTTGCTGATTGCTGTATGTTCCCAGTATTTGTTGGTACCAGGTGTATGTGGGTTGAACTGTGTGTGTGTGTGTGTGTGTGTGTGTGTGTGTGTGTGTGTGTGTGTGTGTGTGTGTGTGTGTGTGTGTGTGTGTGTGTGTGTGTGTGTGTGTGTGTGTGTTTGCATTAGAGATGCATTGCATGGTTGTGTCTGAGACGCAACTCAGGTGTCTGTTGGTGTCTGTTGAACGACCTCGCTGCAGGGAACAGGCTATCAGGCTTAGAGGGAGGCTATCATGTTAATTACTTTACACACACCCCGCCAGCCAAGCGTGCAACACAACTGCTGAGCTCACACACACACACACACACACACACACACACCTGGGCACAAACACTGTTAAGCACATGCACATACACACAACATCAGCCGTCTTTCTTTCATTTTGTCGTTTTTCTGTCTTCCTACTCCGGCTGTTTGAAGGCCTTGGACATCAATTCCCTTTTGCTTTCAAGAAAGATTGTTTTATATTCTAATCAATTCAACTCCGTCCTGTGAAATTAATTGACATTCATTCAATGATTTTACATTCCTCCGAGGCTGTTCTTTTGTTTCAGCCTGTCAGCGAGCTGCAAGTGAGATTGGGCTAAATGTTTTGTCATCTCACACTCCAGGGTAAGCCTGCTCCAAAGCGTGAGCCTGAGGTCAGCTTAACCTCCTCACAGTCGTCGTCTTTACTACTCGTGAAAGGGGGGGGCAATGCAGATTCATGATTAGAAACTTGGGTGAAGCTCATTCTTCTGTGGCAGCCTTCATATGTCTCCTCAGGAGGATTTTTTTC
Source organism: Plectropomus leopardus (assembly GCF_008729295.1). Classification (NCBI taxonomy): domain Eukaryota; kingdom Metazoa; phylum Chordata; class Actinopteri; order Perciformes; family Serranidae; genus Plectropomus; species Plectropomus leopardus. Next base: position 18,889,314 of record NC_056467.1, on the reverse strand, counting down.
ACAAATGTGTCAGTGGTTTTGAACGGCGGGTCCGGCGCTCTCAGGCCGAGGAAACAGAGGAGCGGTATTGGCTGGGGCAGGTTGATGCCTTTAGTTAAATGATGCTGGCACGCAGAGGGATTGCTTTGGGAAGTTGTCATCCATCATGATTTTAGAATGACTCAAAGCAGAACTCTGCTTTTGGGGTTATGGTCTGGGATTCATGATTGACGTGGAGTGGATGTGTGTGTTGGAGGGAGGAGTGAAATCCAGGCTGTGTGTATTTGTGTGCCACAGACTCGCTACTAAGTCCTTTCTTTGCTCCGCCTTTGCATTTTTACACAGGAACAGCATCATGCCACTCCAGTGTGTGATTTTAGATAGCATGGGGGCATTGTGGAATCAAAAGAGAAGTGACAGGTGTGACGTTTAACACAACAGTGTTGGCCTCCAGTGTGACATGTAACATATGCATCAGCAGCGCTTTACAAATGATAACAATGGCATAACATGGCAATTACAGTATTTTACCATCTCCGTTGAATGGTGGCTAATCTCGTTCTCTGCTCATAGAGCAATTCCCCGACCCCAGTACATGAGTGAGCACTGTGTGACGGCTACCTTGCCAAGCTGCTACGGCTCATATGTTTGCAGTGTTCACACTGACAGTGTTGTTGCTGCGGCGCTGCAGAGCTGCCTTCTGCTGCAACTGCATGTTTCCTTTCTAACCACTAAAGGGTTTCTGTTGACAGAAGTATTGTCAGAGGGCTTTTACTTTTAGAACAGAAACAGAAACAGTTGCGTAAATACAGTATATATACAGTTTATACATATATATGTGTGTGTGTGTGTATTTCTTAATGTCTGTGACAGATATAGATATCAAAACTATAGTGAGGGGTGGTATGATGCCAAAATGATCATCAAAAGGCCACAGAAAACTGCTCACATGGCACAGAGAAATCAGCAAGACTCAGAATCTCTTGATGTGTCGCAGCTTGTGAACAGCGCTGCTCATGCTACCAGTGTGTCTGCTCTAACCTTTTAACATGTGCACTGAAATAACAGGTTCCGCGATGCACACATGCTGCTTATGCAGGCAGTGTGTCCTGGGTGTAAGGAGATCTCGGACCTCATTGTTTACCAGTTTGTAAGCATTTCCTGGTCACTGGTCTCCTTCTTTCAGTAAGCTGTATTCAGTTACTAGCTGTTTTTTATATATCCCAGGGTGGGTCGCATACATAACACATTGACAAAATGTCACGCTCGTCCTGCTGGTTGTCCCCCTTACCCCAAACCTTTGATACAGAGCAGTGAGGTGGCGTTAAGGTGGGATATTCCTGCTTTAGACAGGGAGTGTAAAAGGGGCTCAAGTAAAGGTAGCTGTTTGGTAAAGTCTTCCTCTGCAGAAGTGTGTTTTATTTTCCCTCTCCACCTTTATTACATGTTTTCTTAAGCAAGTTAATGGAAGCTCCGCTGATTAAAGTCACTCTAAATCAGATAATAATGATCAATGTAACATTTTGTGAATCCTGCCATGTGGCAAAATGCCTATACCCATTTATCTTTGAAGGAGCTGTGATTTCTTGCACATCTTATCCCCATTTTGTACGTGAGCACCCGTGCGTGCGCCTGGATGCACCCCTGTGTGTGCTTTATTGTATTTCTTTAAGCTAAGGCATTTTGTCTGTCTTTGCCTTTCCCCCTATTCCTTTTTCCAGGTTCAAGTCTCACCAAAGTTAATTCTTCAATTAGCGTGATCCCGATATTCAGGAGAGATCATGGAGGGAGCCCCACAAATCGATGTCCAATTAGCAAAGGCTCCCTGTCCCAGAGAAGAGCGGGACGACCGCTGTGGTCATTTTTAGAGAACGGGAGGCTGGGGTGGGGTCTGGAGTCAAAGGTAGAGGTTTAGAGAAGCCAAGATAAAAAAGGAAGGGACGGAGGAGAGGAGAAGAAAGCATCTGAGGTCTGTGAGTGGGTGGAGGTGAAGCAGGAGCATCGGGGTCTGAGGAGGTGGGGTGTAGATGTTAGATGCTCAATCAAGCTGTGTGAGGACAGTGTAATTAATCCATTGAAGATGTCTGATTGCAGATGACTTTGGGAATACCAGAGTGGTGGCTGGGCCTGGGGGGAAAAGGGGGGAGGGCAGGAACAAGATGGATGCAGGGATGCAGGGAGTGGAAAAGCGGAAGGGCAAACACAGGGAGAGAGTGAGATTAATTGAGACAAGGGAGATACAGTACCTTTTAAATGAGAAGGATGAGTTTCAGTGACAGTATAAGAAAAGGAAAGAAAGGGAGGAGAAAAGAGAGAATTGATCACGCCAGGGTTAGGTTTAACCATCGCTCACATCACTGTAGGAATAAAGACCTCCACCAGATGTCACATGTATGTAAAGAAAGAATCACGTGGCCTGCTAACTCATCCTGGAGTTTCTCGCTGCTAAAACACTCTCCTACGAGACAAATGAGTGTCTATCCTGTTCTAATGCTAATATGCTTTTAAGGCACTATTAGCCGGCAGAGTTTTGCTTTTATTTAATGGACTATTAATTTGTTTGAATGCATTTCGTCTCGGTGGCTACACTACAGAGTTGGCTTGGCTTTAGCTCTGCTCCTGAACGGCACATGATTTACTTACCCACAGCTATTTGGAGGCTAAGCCTTTATAATCTAATTAAATTTGATAAAGCAGAGTAATCATCAGAGTATTATGGCGAGTACTCATCATACTGATATGGTAATTTTGTTCTATCATGATTGAATGTTTTCATTAAGTGTTTCCTTTTTTTGCATTCATGTTTGAGTGTCTTTACAGCCACTTTGTTGCGGTTGATAGCAAAGCTATTGTTTTCAGCGAGAGAATGACAGTTGATTGTGGTGGATAGTCACAAGGCTCCACCTTTAGCGCGTGCAGTTAGAAAATGCTGACAAAAGTTGAATTCTCTGAGTGTTTGAGTTCTTTCATGCCAGAGGACACAGACTGGATCTTGACATGTTGAAAAGCACTTTTTCCCTCTCTTGAAAATTCAAGTCAAGTGGGTGCCTACACCTGTACAAACAGTGCGGTCTGTAAGTAGAAGGACAGTGACATGTTTTTGTTGTATTGGCTCAGTACTGTTTTTATTTTTTATTTGTTTATATTTTCATTCTCGTGTTGCTTCTGTTTTATGTCTGTAGCTTAAAAAATAATTGTAAAGAACCTGTTAGGAAGGTGCTGTATAAGGTTTAGTACATTAACATTTGGACCAATAACGGAACTTGTTGTGGTACCTGGAATTTGGTATCGGAACCCAATGGTACCTTTTTGGTATTTTAATTTCTCACAATCAAAATTATGACTATTTTTAACAAGCTGTAGAAATTATGTAGTAGCCTAGAATAAAATACAATCAGACATAGAGTTAATCTTCTGTTCTGTTTCTATTTGTCTGCTTGTGTGTGTATGTGTGTCTGCTCGTCCAGCAATAATAATAGTCAATTAGTTAAATAATATAGTAAAGAAAATAGACCAGACTCTCCATGGTCTATTTCCCGGCTTTGGGGCCCCTCCATGTCTTGTCTGAAGTTGAGCCTGGCAGCTCTGCGGAACTCTGTTGTCGGCTTCAAGGCTTTTGGGTGCTTTGTGGGACTTCCACCACTTGTCTAAACCTAGCATTCTCACTCAGATGTGCTGTCAGGTACCGAAATTTGGCAAAAGTAGATTTAATGTGCATCGGTACTCAGTAGTATTGATGTAATTTAGTGCAAAGCACTGAGTTTGGTAGCCAACCCTAGTTCTGTATTAAATCTAATTAATCTGGCAAATAGGGTTTTAAATAAAGTTAGTTCCTAAAGAAAATGTACACATTAAAAGGAGGCGTATGTTACATTGTGAGCATATCTATGATTCAGAGTCTGAACCGGGATTGTCTGCACATGGCTGTCAACATGGAGGTGGCTGAGCTAGTGGCTAGCAGCCAAGAGTGCTAACAGTGCAAACATTGTTAACAATGGAAACAGTGCTGACAGAGCAAAGGGTTGTAATGCAGTGGAGAACCAGAGGGTGGGTGCTGACCGGCACTAGCAAGCATGCTAGGCCTGACCACAACTATCACAAAAAATGATTCGGAAATATCCACAGTGTGCCTCCACAATGCAAAAACAAGAAAATATTATGTCTTGGCATGTGGAAAATTAAAGTTAAATTTGGAATCTGAACTAAACTGAAAACTTGTTGTTGTAGCTGTTTTTGTCCTATCTTTCTTTCTTTTGAACTATTCTGCATCTTTGAGTTGTCCAGGTCCTAGGGGTGGGTAAGGGAAGAGGGTAATAATAATAATAATAATAATAATATATTACACTGTATGCTATTATCACTCTATAAACACAGCAAGACTTTTCTATCACAGCATTGTAGGTTAGACAATTAGACGATGACACATGCGACAGCGACTTCTCTCACCAGCAGAGAATGGTAACGATTCCGACTATTCACCTGATATGGATGTAAACACCAGTAAAAATTCAAAAGGTCAGCTCTTGAACCTCATTTGAAATCAAATTCTAATTTTAAAAAAAACGTACATTTGTCCACTTGCTAGCATGTTGTTATAAAGATTATGTAGAATTGAACATCTTTTTTCCTCAGATTGTACAGCCTGAGAAAAGAAGATGAAATTTTATGTTCATTTGTGGCTGCACTCTTCCATTTTCCTCCTTGTATTCATTCACAGAAGGAATTACGTTTAATAATTAATGCAAAAAATGCAACCTTTAATACATTCAATGAATAATTGAAAATGAACATGATACTATTTAAATGGATTGCTTTTTATGTATCTGCATGCAAGGAATGGTCAAGGCTTGTGTTTATTAAAATTACCATGGCAACTGTTAGGGAGTTTGCCTTTTCACTTAGTTGATATGCTACAACACTGACCCGCAGGACAATTTACACTCGATGACACTGTTGAAAAATTTAATTTTAAAAATACATTTAACATTTTAACAGACTGATCTAATGAAGTGATTATGACAGAAATTAATTGTAAAACAGTGTCTGTGCAGCAAAGCAACTGTGCACAAAATGCATGTCTGTGCACGCGTGAATATGTATTTATTTACTCTATGTATGCTGTTATTGATAAATAAATATGTTATGTTGCTAAAGAAAAACTTATAAGTGCACAAACATACCTGCCAACATCATGTTACGCTACGCAGCTTCATGACTCACCCCTGGCAGTCATGGCTCGAGCCGCTTTTCTCAATAGCAATCAATATAATTTCTGGTGGAGACTGCAAAGGCCACACGAGGTCTCGATTGGAAATAGTATGAAGAGAAAGGAGGCAAAATAGAAATTAGTGGGGAGAAAGATAAACAGAAAGATGACAGTGTGAGATAGAGCGATAGGCAGATACAGGAAGACTGCAGAGAAAATTGTCCAGAGTGTAGAAAAACAGTGACAGGCAGTGGCAGAGTGGAGGGAGAAATGTAACAGACAGACTCAGGGAGAGCGGGGGAGAGAGAGACAGGCAGAGACAGACAGCGCGAGAGATAGACAGTGACAGAGGGAGAGATAGACGAGCTGTGTGAGGATGCAGAGAGTGTCCCCCTCTCTTGGCTGCTGCCAGAGGCAAACAGACAGCCTCTCTGCTGGTGGAATGCTAATGCAACAAGCTGCTCCTCTCTTGTCTTCCCTCCCTTCTTTACCTTTCTTCTTCTTTAACTCTCCTCTGTGCAGAAAGTTTAGAGACTATAGACACAAGCATAGACTTTGATAATGGAGACCCCGGCGCTTTTATATCATTTGCACTTTGCAGATCTGCTCGTGTCGGTTCTGCAAATAGGGCGCAGGGAGCGTCTACTCATCGGAAAACAAAGATTTTAATGGGAGATTAGTTTTGTGTGTGTGTGTGTGTGTGTGTGTGTGTGTGTGTGTGTGTGTGTGTGTGTGTGTGTGTGTTGAAGGGAATCTTAGATGAGATATTATTTGACCTCCGTCCTGAACCCCCACAAGTCTTATACTGACATCATGTTTGTCTGCAGCTCAGTAGCCATGGCTACCATGGTGTCAGTGGGGGGTCGCCATGTCACGGGCCAATCACAGGTCAGTCAGTCGACCTTTCTCTGTCTGTGTCGCAGTCGGCTGACCTCTGACCCCCCCCAGCCCAAAAGAGAGACACAAAGCAGTTGTTCAGGGACGATAAATGTCTCCTGGCTTTATCGTCCAAGCAGGTTGTTAACTCCCATCATTTAAGACATTCACATCACACACGAGTCAAGACGCCGGTTATTTTTCCTCCCCAACTCACTCACATTTCCCCGATGTGGCGACAGTCATCAGTTCTCAACTTCAGGCAGGACATAACCTTGAGTGGAGCAAGCCGGCTGAGCCTGTCTCCCAACTCCCCCTCCACCCAGTCTGTCTCTCTGTCTGTCTGTCTGTCTGTCTGTCTGTGCGGAGATGGCAGCTTCTGAGAAATGGCGGCACACTCTGAAGTGTGATCCATTTAGATAGTGGCGAGGTTCACTCCCTGCGCACACGCACACATGCCTGCACGCCGACGCTAAACACACACAACAAACAAACACACAAACCTGTGTGCACGCCGACACAAAGAAACAGAAACAGATCTCTCTTCTCTCCACGCACACACACACATACACACGGCAGTCTCTTGACATACACTTGCTTGGTTGACAAGTCATCTCAGATAAGCCTGAGTGACAGGTAGGGAGTGTTGACTACTAGTGTGTGTAGAGCGCTCTGCCAGATATCGGCACCTTATGATTATTGTATTATACAGTATTTACTTAATCAGATTATTTACTTTAAAATAACAGTAATTCATTTCTGTCAGATGCAAGCACATTATTTTCTGTGCTCTCTCTGTAAAGTTCATCTTGTGTCGGCTGTATGTTTTTTGAGATGCGGCCTCCCTCTGTTTCATTGTGGTTGTTAATTTCCCTGCCACCTTTTTCTATCTCTGTTCAAACATATTGCACTGCCTCCATCATCTAGAGAGAATCTTGTCACTTTTTTTGGCACCAGATGTATGTTCAAGCTATATTTTGAGGATTCAGGCCTGGTATACCCGCTCGCTTACACTCCCTCCCTCCACTCCTTCTATATCCCCAGGCCTCTCCGCGCTCCATTCCTCTATTTTCTTATCTACTTTCTTCTCCTACTTGCTCCTCTATGTCATTGCCAAATCTCTTCTGTCTGCTCCTCTCTGTCTTCTCTTCTCCCTCCCTCCTACCTCTCTCTGTTTCTTTTACACACCCTCTTCTCTCTCTATCAGTCTCTCTATTCTGTGACTGCTCTGGCTGGTCCCCCTGTGGCACACCGTGTCGTGTCCCTAATTTATTTATAATTAGTGCTCTTTGTCGGGATGCGCGGGGAATGTTAAAGTACACGCCACCTCGCTCTGGGTACAAATGGGCTGGTGTTCCTCCATCCTCTCCGCCCCGCCCGCCCCAACTGCCCAACCGACACGGCCACTGGGATGGACAGACCTTACATCCCAAACCCAGACTTTTAAAATTATAACGACTCCACAGAGGAGGAGGCTGTGCACTGCAAGAAATCTCCATCTTATCAAGTCTATAAAGGACTCCTAAAAAGCTTATTTTGTTAGAACAAGTTACTGCGAATCATTCTGTATTGAATTTTGTAGTAATTTTCTACAAGCCAGTGTTTGTATCAAGCACTTTTCTGCGCAAAAATCAAGAAAATGCAACTTGATTATGGAAAAAAAAAAATCTTCGCTTTTCCTCCACTTGCAGATTTTTTGAGAAAATAAGAAAAAAAAAATTAATAATAAGGAGAGTTTAAGGCCTGACTGACACCTGCTGAGATACAGATACACATTGTCAGTGCACTCACCTGTGCAACGTCTGAATGCAAAACAGAATAACAAGATGGGACAACATGTAATCTAAAAGTGTAATTTATTAAACATCCTGTTGAATTTTAATGGCCATCACTTGTAAAGTTGAGTTGTTTGGGGGTTTGAGCTGCAGCAAAAAAAATTATATTTTTTTATCGCACAGCATTAACGTCAACGCTGTCTTTACACATAACGTACATGACCGGGAATGACGGCGCTGACAGGACTCGATGAGTGTGTGTGTGATCAGCCAGGAAGAGCTTTTGTCCTTGGGCTGAGAGGGCACCTGGCTCCTCTTCCCGTCCTTGTGATCTCTCTGTTCCCTCTCTCTCGTGCCGTTCTATCCCTTCTCTATCTGTCTCTTCCTCTCTTCTCTCAGCTCAGATCCCTTCATCCCCCCATCTCGCGCTCTCCCTCTCCTCTGCCCAAGGCGATGCCGTCCTGCAGGCTTTGATCAGGGGGCCAGGGAGGAGAGAGGAAGTGGGTCAGAAAGTTGTGCTGGAGACTGCAGGAGAACAAGGCTGGAATATCGAGTAGGTGAGGCTGGGAGAGGGAGAGAGGGAGAGATGGGGTAATCTAGTGAGAAAGTGATAGAGGGAGAGAGGGTGAGATTGTGGGGGAAAAGAGGAGGGAGGGAGTAGGTATAGAGGAAGAGAGGGAGGGGTGAAATGGGGCAACCGTGAGAGGTAGAAGGAGGGAGGCGGGGGCTGCCTGAACTAAAAGAGTAGAAGGAGATAAAAAGAAAATGAAGAGAGCAACAGGAGGAGATAGAGGAGAAGGACGTGGGAAAGGAGAGGTGTCTTCATTTACTGAGAGGGAAAAAAAGACAACACATTTGTCTTGAACGTGATGCTCAGCATTTTAACAGCAGGTTGGAGGATAAAGCCCTGTTTTAACTAATCTACACATTGCAGGACAGATAGTTCAGCTCTGTGTGTGTGTGTGTGTGTGTGTGTGTGTGTGTGTGTGTGTGTGTGTGTGTGTGTGTGTGTGTGTGTGTGTGTGTGTGTGTGTGTGTGTGTGTGTGTGTGTGTGTGTGTGTGTGTGTGTGTGTGTGTGTGTGTTGGCCTTTCTGTGTATGTGTGTGTTGCCGCTATATAGTGCTCGACTGTGGCTCTTTGTTTTTTTTAAAGATCATTAAGATGCATGGTTTATTAATATTCAGATCAAACCATTAATATTCGCCGAGTGTTTCTGCTCTCCTTGTGTCGTCAGCTCACCTGGGACTGGGGAGGGCAGAGGGGGGAAGAATGGAGGAGCGAGGTGGGGTGGGGTGGGGTGGGGTGGGGAGGGATAGGAGGAAGATGGAGAAGGGGTGGGGGCAAAAGATGGAGTGATTTAGTGGGACTTGTGGAGATGAGGGGAGCAGAAGGTACAGTAGAGGTGGTGGAGGTCCTGTGAGGGGTCGGGAGTATTGTGATGGACAATCTGGCCTGGGCGGGGCTGCGGAGCGGGGGGATGGAAGGTTGAGGTGTTGGGGGGGTCCACCGCTGGGACTGTGAGGTGAAAGGGGTGAGGGATTTTAGGGGAAAGCAGGGGAGCAGAGGGGGTTTGGTTCTGGAGTAATTGGGCCAATGGGAGGCTAACCATAACACACACACATGCACATACATTAAACAATACAAAAACGCACATGTTTATGTGCACTTTTAGATACACACATACAGATTTATATGCACACAGTCACACAAATATATATTTGTATGTGCAAGGGTGTAGACTTCTTTTCAACATTAGGAGAGGACACATGAAACGGGGGAGTTTGGGGGTCCTTAGACTTAATTTTCTGCTTTCTGTTTTTATGCACTAATTTGTGCATTTTCTATATCAAATTAGGGTGTAAATGCCTTTAATTTAAAATAAAAACCCTCTGATTCTTCCATGTTTCTATTCAAAAGGATAAAGGCACATGTTGTAAATATTGTGGGGGACATGTCCCTTGTGTCACCCCCTGAAATCTACATCTATGGCTAAGTAAATAATAAATGCACACACGCACATCCACACACACTTTACTTGTATTTCTAAGCACATGCAAATGTCATTGAACACAAACACTTAGTGACTACATGCCCTCAAAAGCTTCATATACCCACATTTTGCACTGCAACTAATGATTGTTTTAATTTTTGGTTAATTTGTTGATTATTTTCCAAATTCATCAAAAAATTTGGTTTAAAACAAAAAAAGTCAGAAAATCACGAAAAAGGTTTGTCTGACCAACAGTCAAACAGTCAAAATATTTTATAGCGATACTTGGTCAGTGGCCCTAAATGTCAAGCCACAGTGCTCTTGGTACCTCTCCAGTGTTGGTTTTGGATGTTAGGGATAGCATGTCAGTTCTCATTACATCCATTGTGTCTTTTCAAAATAAACTTCCTTTTTCACAATAAATACACCGTTTTGGCCCGTTAAATGCATGCATATCTTTTCAAAATAAACTTCAAACGTTGGTAAAACATTACTTTATGGGTTTACTTCCTTAGATTTTGGCAACAAAAGTACGTGGTTAGGTTTAGAATATTTTAAAATTTTTTAAAAGATTTTAAAAAATCCCGGGTAAAGGTTAGGATTTAGGGTTAGGGATCGGGGGGAGTTAAGGTTTGTAAACAAACGTAATGCAGCATCCCATGACATACATCAATGACTTCACGTGACATACTACACTTGACTAACATGCTACACATAGTTGCACACTACTTTAGTAAAATAACTATTTTCTTTTGGTTTCACACAAGAAATGAACAGCAGACTCCCGGGGGAAAGTCCGAAGTTTGTTTGACCCATCCAACACACCTCTCACCTGCCCTAGGCGGACTTTCTCACTTTTTTCGTGATTACCGTTGCTGGGAACATAAAAAAATGCCACTGCCCACTGCGTCCTATACTGCTGCTGAAGGGTCCCTCTGTGCGTCAGTATCTGAAGCCAAGGGTCGTTAACTAAGCGTCGGTTTTTGACAAGTTCAGAGTAGAACCAGATTGAAAATCCTCACATTTAAGATGCTCCAACCAGTACTTTAGTTTGATAAATGACCTTTAGGACGATTAATTGGTTATCAAAATCGTCTTTTTATTTTGTCTATCTAATAAATGTATCAGCTCATTGTTTCAGCTCTGTACTCACATTCAAGTACACGCACTTCATTGCTCTCTGTAAGCATACATGTAGCCACGCACACACAGCGAGCTCTCCAGTCAGCTACAGATACACTCAGGCATGCACAAAAGCGGACAGCAAATTAAAGTGGTAATTACTTTTAAGCTCAGAAAGGTGAAGGATTGTATGGCAGGGAGCAATGGGTCACTGTTGAATAGAGAATAGCGGAGCAGGCAGACAGTGTGAAAGGCCGATATGCATCTCAATGAAATATGGAGGAGCATACTCAACAAAAGGCGAAATGGCTCCTTAATGGCCACATGCCCTCAAAGAATTATTGTCTGATAGATTTGGAATATTATCTACTCTATGGCAGTTATCTTTAAACACCCTTTTATACTTATCATATGTGTGAGCTGCTGAGGGGAAGGTGAGGAAAACGTTGTGTTCTGCTAGGCTAAATTTTCATAGTCTTAAATACTTCCCTGACAGCAACCAGCTGTGGAGAAGTGTTTCATTTATCAACAGAAACAGATGAAAACAAATTATTTTTAATGGTGCTGGAATTACTACATCATATCAATACCATCAAAGACAAACATTATTTCAAACAGATTTGTATCAAGGTTTCCTTTGAATTTAAGGCTATTCCTCCAATCTATCCTATGTTTTACTTCCTAGTACAAGAAAAGATAAAACAATACTGCATCCTACACTTCATATAAAGTAACCTACCTTTATTTTGGTCTAGCAAGTACTTCCCAAGATTACTAAACTGATTTTGATGTGTTAAATTGGCAGCCTTCCCCTTTAAATTGCCTCTATGAAAATATACTAATTACTATGTGACCATCAGGAACAAATCCTCTCTTAATTATTCAGGAGTTGAAATATTATTTGGAAAATTGGTCAACTTAAACTAGTCGATTTAGAAAAGCGGATCTGACGAGAATGCAGTTTCATGTGGTATTTTATTTTCCTCAGCCAAAAGAGGATTCATTTTTGAAATGTTGACTGGTTTTTCTTTGTGTGGTCTGTAAATTCAGTTTACTGTATGTTAAAATCAATCATCAATATGTATATGTCTGATGTAGCAGGGTCTATTTTGGGAAGTATTTCAGCAGAGCGGCATCATTTTCATTCACTGCACAAACACAGAGTGTTTTAGCTGTAAAGAGTCTGCCAGTTTTCACCGTGTTTACTTTCCACAGACACAGACAGCAGTCTGTGGTAGTTCAGAAGACACAGAGTAAATGTGATTAATGCTGAACATTAAACTGCCACATGTAACCACATGACTAAATGAGTCACCTATGAATACTTAAAAAGACCTTTTTTATTTATTTGAAACAAATTTTTAACTTTGAACCGCATCTTATATTTTGCCAGCTCAGGCATCATTGTTGTATTAGTTAAGAATGTATTTAATTTTGTTCTACTACTGTTTCCAATAGCAAAAAAGATCATTACAACTTAATTTTTATTCATTCTTTAAAATTCAGTGCAGTCTTTGCCTACTTTCAGAGGTGGAGTAAGTGAGTAATACTCGTAAAAGAATATTTGACCCCCCAAAGATCATTTGTATTTCAAACTACTCACCCCATGTTACATTGAATTTGAGAAAAAAAAGCCTCGACGATAAACGAAGAAACCAAAACAAAAGCAGTACTTGATGAATTGCAGTAAATGGGAGCTACTTTTAACAACAGTATTACTACATCAAAACATCTGTTTAAAAACCCTCATACGGTTGGTTTATTTCACTTACAAACAAATATCTAATGAAATACAATGCTTGTATTGATCAGGCTGTTCAACAAAATCCACAGTAGTAACAAAAGCTTTGCCTTGTTCAGCTACAATTAGTTAATAATAAGAAACCTGAAAAGGGCTCCCCTGCAGAATGAGTCATTTTAGTTTTAATTATGTTTTACTTTGACTACTTATTACTTTTACTTAAACAAGATTTTAAATTGTGGACTCGTAATTGAATATTTTTGTGTGGGCTGTTGGTATTGCTTCTTTATTGAAGTCAAGAATCTAAGTATTTCTACCATCACTGGTCTCTTTGAACTGTTTCTGAAAAAGGCAGTTTGCTGTCACTACATCGAACTGACCACAGCCGATAGCATGTGTAGACAGGCGGAGAAACAAGGCCAGACATGGGTGTGACTGTCTCGCTGACTGCAACAGTCGTCACACGCTATTCCACATGCATGTGCAGACAGACACACACACACACACATAAAAACACACACACTGACTAAGGATTTTTCCTCTTATTTACCCACTCGGTTCAATTACATTTCTCATCCATCAGGCCGGGTTAATTCACCAGCCTGAGGTTGTAGTTTTTCTTACTTCGAGGAGCACCCTGATTTGTGAAGGGAACACCTGTAATACTGCTCCGCGAGGCAAGCCTCCGGTACTAAACTAAGCCTGTGAGGGCTCAAACACACACACTGACACACACACACACAGTCAGATATTCCCTGCAAGTCTCCTTCAAGGACGCCTGGGGAAGACTTGGAGGACAAAATCACACACTCCCTCTCCCAGTGTCTCAGACGCGCTGCACTTCTAATGCAGACAGAAAGCCTCCTCCAAAGAGACTAGGCACACACAAACTCTCTCCCGCGCAGACACACAGTTACACTCACACACACTTAAGCACACAAATACCCTGAAAGGCCCTTCCACCTTCCCATCTATGTGAGAAAAGCAGGACATTTTCTGTTTGTGTTGTTTCTCTTATTGTCGCGCTCTCCTGCTCTCAGCTGTTTCAAGCTGTTGAGTGTGTGTGTGTGTTTGTGTGCGTGTGTGTGTGTGTGTGTGTGCGTGCGCACAAAGTGGCAGGGGCTCACTGGGACTCTTTGACGACCTCATTCACTCCCTTCTTCTCCCCCTCGGCCTCACCATAGCCGACATGCCCAACAATGAGGCGGGAGGGTGGGAGTCGGACAAAAAAAAAAAAACACTGAATGCGTCTTCATTTGCCTGAACTTTTCACACGTCTTTTCCCTTTTGTTGCCCACTGCTCGTTCACTACAGTGCTGCGAGCCGCTCGGTCAGTTTCCGCTGGCAAGACAGCCAACCAAAGTAGCACCCCCCCCCTCCCCTCTTCTGACACCCCTCTTCCCTCCTTTCCACAATGTTAAGCCCATTTTTAGCTTGACATAATCTGAAATGGTACTTAAGTGAATTTATGTCTACCTCAGTGCATTAACTTCTGCTATTTCCTCCTTTATGTTGCTGTTTTTTTTTTTTTTGTAGTGGGTGCAGCGACTGGAGGGAGCAAGAGGGAGGGAGAGATTTGAAACTCAGACCACGGAGTAGACAGCCTATCAGTATTCAGTAGAGAAAGTGAGTGATGGAGGGAGAGAGAGAGACGGAGAGGGAGAGAGAGAAAAAGGAGGAGGGGGTGATGTATCAATATTCTGAGTAGTGTTTGAGGGCAAGGGGAGCGAACAGAGGAGAGGGGGAAGGGGGAGAAGGGGGGGGAGATTGGTGGGAGAGAGAGTACTTGAGTGAGTCTCTGAGTGTGATTATTTGTTCACGTATATGCTCGCATGTGTGTGTGCGCATCTGATCGTATGTGTATGGGATTGTGGGTGTGTGCACATGTTGACTATAGGTTGTACATGTAGTACATACAGTCAGCCAGTGGAGGAATGTGATTAAATACAATTACTGAAGCGATGCGCAGTATTGAGGTACTGTACTTTACTTGAGTATTTCCATTTTATGCTACTTTATACGGTATGTCAGAGTTGAAAATTTAAACATTTATTAGCAGAACCCATGTTAAATATGTTAGACCATCAAGCCCTACTGGCCATTGCTAAGAGAGGTCGGCCTTTTTTTATTCTTAAGTAAGGGCAGACAAATTATGCCTCGAACGGGCCCATCTCATTATCAAGTTTTATCCAAAGTTTTGTCTTGTATGATTAAGAGGACCAATTAGGCTTCATGTAAGGCCACAGCTCATGCATAAATTAATATCATAAGTTGACTAAATGTTTCAGATGTGTCAACAACAAGTAGTGGGAGGTTTTGTGGTCTCTTTAGATGTGAAGAAGAGCTTAGACCAATTCCAAAAAGCATCTTAAATCTAAAGGTCTCTAAGCCAATGGTCAGCCATTGGTGAGCACCTGTTGCCCTAGTTTTTGCGATGTGTCCCACAATATTGCCACTGGTTAGCCACTGGTTAGCCCCTGTCGGCTTATTTTTTGGCTGATTCAGCATGTTCAGCTGAATTGGCGTCAAACCTGGAGGAGCTCGGTGATGAATGACATCGCTCTGCTTAGTACATAAAAGGAGAAATGGAAGTGAGAGGAGAAAACAAGCGGCTGAAATCAAGAGTGGGTGCAACTGAGACAGATTTATTGGAAACATGATGTTTTTAGTCATGGAGATCTTTAGCAGAAATTGTTTGTAATGGTTTGTTATTGTTCGCTAGCTACATGGTAAAGTATCCTTTGTTTTTTTAGCATCAGATTGTGTTGTTAATTTAAGTGGCTAAAAAGCATCTTAAATTTGTCCTGTTGGGTTTCGGGATATCCTTTTTAACGATGAATACAGATAAACGCTGCCTGCTGGTTTGGAGTTATTCCTCTCATGCAGGTGCAGAACATGCTAACTGGCAGTCGGCTGAAGTCTTTGTGGTGTGTTTAGGTGCAAATTTTTTGCAAAGACACAGGTGATGTCAGACATAACAGTCAGCCTTCGTCGCCACAGGTTCACTGATATAAGTTTGGGCCTTAAAGGTGACCTGTGGAGTAAAAAAAAAAAAAAAAAAAAAAAAAGTTTCCATTCATTGTCACTCACCAAAATGCACCGTGTGAATCCTTGAGCGCTGACAAATGTGTTTCCTCCATCATAAAAGTCACGCCCTCATAAATTCAGCATTGTTTACATCCATGTTTACTAGTTTGCAGCCTTCTTCCTCTCTGCCTTTGTTGGCACATTGCAGCATATCCTGATGTGTTATCGCCACCTGTAGATTAGAGGAATTGTGTGAAACCTTTGGAAGGAGTCTACGGTGACATCAGCGTGTGTTGAAGGTTCTTTATAGTCATACAATAACAGTGGCAGACACAACCAGTGGTGTTGGTGATGGATACCGACGGTCCAGAAATGTTGAGGTTCTGAGTGGCATCAGATCAGAGTGCCCACTGTCTCCGCTGCCGTTTGAACTAACGATTTAGCCATTAGTTGAGGTAATAATTTTTGTTTTCCCTCAGAAGTAAAGGCAGAAATAAAAAGACATTGCTGTGTCTCAGTTTGAATACTTCTGTCAGCACACATTCATGTAATACACTATGTATGTAATGTATTTGTACTTTGCCTAGTGCATGAATCTGGATAGGGTATTGTCTCAAATCAAACACTGTTGTTATGCACTTATCAGAAATGTCAATTGCAACAGTTAACCTTAACTTCCTTTTTGGACGGTTGGATGGAGCAGTATTCCAGCAGCATTTGTCACACACTAAAATATCTGCTGGCTTGTTTGCTTGTTTAGCAGAGCAGCCGCAACTGCAGTCACTATTTCTCAGTCACTATTTTCAAAAGTTTGGTGATCCCCATCTTCTTCTATGTAACCAAGATAGCGACCATTGAGGGTGAGAAGTGCACAGTGGTCCCCACTCAACTCTCTGACCGTTATGATTACACCACGTGATTGTGACATGAGGGAGTGACTGTCACATTTGGTTTTCTACAGACAAATTTGTTTTTTTCTTTTAATCTTCTTGTGACCTTTCTTAACCGAGTAGCTGCTGTGACTACATCTAACTAAAGCTTGATATTGGTCGCAGAGTTAGTGTTGGTTGACTTGGATTGGGTGAATAAATTGAACCTTGAACAGATCACAAACCGGTTGATATGAATTAGGTCTGTAACACTTTTGTCAGGCTGACTGACTGAATGATATCAGACTTCCAACAGGGCATCAGATACGGGTTGTTTTGGAAGACAAAGAAAGATGTTGAGTTTTAAATTTAGTCCGGAGAGTTTGCCTGACAGTACTTAACATTTTTCTGATGGACCCAAATTGCAAAGCCCCATTAGTCAGAAAAATGTCCAATTAGACTGAAAGCCCATTTTTCTTACAGCTTACCCCCCCCCCAAAAAAAACGCCCATTGCTCCTAAACCCCGTTTCCTTAACAGTACACACTCCCTGCAGTTAGTTTCAGTTTTCCAGCAGCCTCTGAGCCACCAAACTCACCGAACTGTACCCGCTTTTCCAGCAACTTTTGTGTCACCAAATGTGGCATATTAAGCCAAAACATATTCTTTTACAAACCATTAGTGTTTGTTTTTTTTTGTTTTTTTTTTTTAGGTGCAATGGACGTTTGTTTGGAGGATAACAGATTATTAGACGCTACTGCAGATTAATGCATCTTAGACATTTGGGGCAGTCAAAACTTTGAGCAGTCCCCTGTTGGGACAAAAATGTTACCCACAGGGTAAAACATTAAACTTAATGATTGAAACTTTTTTTTTTTTGGTTAGTCAGAGGAAGTCTCCAGGAATTAATGTAAATCAACGTGATTGACAGAAACAAGTTTCTGTGTGTTTTACTGGACAGCAGTCACAGTTTACAAAACATGTGGATGTGATGGAATCTCCCACTTGTTTCAGTGCCCCCCCCCCCCCCCTCACTTTTACTCTGGCTGCTAATCAGCATTTGAAAGGCAGCTTTGACAGTGAGAAAGAAAGTGAGGGGGACACAAGGAGGTGGGGGTAAACGAAAGCATGAGACACAGCGAGTTAGGGAGCGAGAGCCAGAGAGAGACTGAGGCGAGGGGCTGTACAAGCATGCCTTTTATATTTACTAGTGACTGAGAGAGAGAGAGAGAGAGAGAGAGAGAGGAGAGAGAGAGGGAGAGAGGGAGCAGCTGAAGGCAGAGACAACTGGTGTGCACGGCTTTCCCAAGAGGAAATGAAAAGAAAGAAGCTCAGCGAGGAGAGTGAATGAGTGAGCGGGAGAGAGGAAGGGTGGGAGGGAGCATGCCGACTGGAGAGAGGCAGAGAGAGAGAGACGTAGTGAGGGAGAGAGAGCGAGAAAGAGATTCTCACACTGGCTGTGTCCTAATCCGAGTCCATCTCCAAGAAGCAGCGGAGCAGAGTGTTGGTGAAGTGAGTCTGAGAGCCAAGGAGAGCTACATCAGCTAGCTCCACTCACACACAGAAACGCACACACATACACACACACACACACTCTTTCTCTCCCTGTCTTTCTCTCCCTCTCTCTTACACACACACACACATGCAACGGGAGTCCACGATGTGTCCGGCTGCACGGCCACGGCTTTTGTGAAAGTGAGGGGATTGACGCTGCCCCCGTCCCAGCCCCCTCGGCTCACACACACAGTGTTTGTTTGCTGTGTTTAAGCCCAAGGTGCTGTGGAGGTGGTGTGGTGGGGGGGCACCGCCAGGGCAGAGCAGGGGCTTCGGAGAGGAGGAGGAGGAGGAGGAGGAGAAGAAGAAGAAGAAGAGGAAGAAGGAGACAAAGTGGATCAGATCAACAGCGGCAGACTGAACGCTGGAAATGCCCGTCAGGTGAGTAGATAATGGATCTAACAACTTATGGTCAACACACACACACGCACGCATGAATGTACGCACAAGCTCTCGCTCTCTTGCTTGATTTTCTCACACACGTGCTGGACACACACACATGCATGCATGCAAAGCTATAAAGTTATCACCTTTTATCCTTAATTTTGCTGTTAGTTTAAAATGATGTGATTGTTACGTCTTAAGAAAAAAAATCCCGATAAAAGTGAATTTGTGCTTTTTTTGGTAACTTGTTAAATTTACATCTGACATGTTTTTCTTTTTCCCTGAGATAAAATGTCAGCATGTATGCAGCGGCGTTAACTTTTTGCTGAGTCTTATTAAGGACTGAACAGACGTAATACACAATTATGACATTAATTTGATAAAATTGGCATGTCAGGAATTAGAAGTAATTTTTTTTCTTAAATAATTTTTAAACTGAGAATAAAGGAATAAGAGATTTGTTTACTTTACTTAATAGTGCCTCTTTTTTACTGTTCATTTGAGTACAGAAAATACAAAGATAAATGTACCGATTTTAGCATAAAAGTATATATTATGATATATTGTAAATCAATATTGATTCTTCATTTGATCAGATAATTAGACCAAATGTTTGCTCCTTCTTGAAAGTACCATTACTGCTTTTAAACAAAGTTCTTGATGAAACATTTTCACTGCAACCCTTTGCTTTGCAGATAATTATCTAAATTTATGTGTTGTGCTCACTGACTGCAGTAATACCGGCCCGACACTTTCTTATAGCTTTGCATGCATGTGTATGTGTGTGTGTTTGCATGTGTTGGACTTTTGAGATACCAGAGGCGGAGAGTGGGAGTCTGCATGTCCGTCTCCACCTGCAGAGGCAGAATTGGTCACAGTTTACTGGCTTAGTAACATTCGGTGCCTTCAGGGTGTTTGCAGCAGGTGGTCCAAATTGGCAGAATGACTGTGACAAACGCACAGTGTTTTCTGCCGCTGTAAAGTAAATAACAACATCAAACCATCACATAGTGATTTTGAGTTTTCCAGGTGTTTTTTTCTTTTTCATAATTTGCAGTTATTGTGGGTGGAGGATAGTCGCATGAACTAAAAGCCAGAATAGTTGTTTTCACAAAGGAGAAAAGTGTGTGTTTGGGTGTGTGCAAATGTTAAGGTATTTGTATGACTTCCTGCAAGATTCCATATTTGCAAGCGAACATCTGCGTCTGTCCATATGTAGATACTTCTGATTCAAACCAGCTGAATGTTTCTCTAAAATCTGTGCTATAAATTCTGCTGTGTTTCGTGCACGGCCAGCAGCATCATTTGCACACACACCTGCTGAGATAGCAGGTGTTTTAGATAAATTCAAACCAAATGACTACCTGCAGCACAGAGTCACTCTTTCAGGTGTCAGAGTGTTTCTGTTCGGGAAAGGAGTAACTGTCCGTACTTTTATGTAATCCTTCAGTTTTTAGTAACTTACTAAAAAACAAGCAAGCAAAAGTTGTTTTTTTTTCAAATTCTTTTTCCAGCTTTTCTACATTTCTACTCAACTTTCGACATTGCTTCAATAAAGAGAAGCAAAGTAAGCAATGCTGACACGAAACAGGGTCAGACCGTGTCATCACATGTCCGTGGTACAGTTTATACCCCGGCACGCTGAGCAACTAAGCCTCTCCATCCGTTCCAGTTCTTGCATGTGCAGGACGCTTTGGTCGTGACCCGAGTTTAGGCCTTTTTATTCAACCCAGACGCGGGTTCCTTCTTTGGCTTTTGGGTTTAAGGAGCTTCGGTTCATGCCAACAGGCGACTTTGTGACAGAGCCTGATTTGGATTACTTTGTGAGAGTGAGAGTGTCGGCAGCAAAGTGTCCCGTTTGAGGACGGCAGATGAAACGCGGTTAAAATTAATTTGAAGTTAATAAAGGTTGTTGGAGCTGTTTTTCTGTGAGCGAGTAGACGCTTTTATTTTGCTTCACCTTGAAAGATGAGCGTTGACTTGTTTCTATGCAGTTAGATGAACATCTGGTTTTCTTTGCCAGTTAGTAATATTTTCTGCATTGATTTTGTGTGAATGTTGATCACAGGAGCATATAAATTAATATCAGTATTGTATAAATGTATCTTTGTTGGCAGACAGTCACTTTGCATGACTCATTGACAAGTTCTCAGGTAGACAGATGCCTCACCTCTCCCTCCCTTCCTCTTTCTCTTCCTCTCTTGATATTTTTGTCTCTCTCTGTTGCTCTCTTACACACACACACACACTAAGGTGGTCAGTGTCTAGCGTGTTGACAGACAGCCGCTCACACACGTCTTGCTCCCACCGTGCGTGCATGTGTGTGTGTGCGTGAAGAGCGTTGACAGACAGTGTGTGGGTCTGTGACAGAGGGTGTCAGCGCAGTGTCAGGGAGATGTGTTTAGTGTCACACTCTGCTGACCTGATCTCCGGTCGGACTGTCCACTCCGGCCCCGCTGTGGCTCCTTACATAACCCCCGCTGTCATTCACACGCCGGCCTAAAGGCATCCACCAGGCTGCGCACACGCTCACACACACACACACACATACGCAGTCTCAGTGGCGTGCACGCGATGTATAGGAATCCACAGTCACTTTCCGTCTAAATGGAATGACAGATCAGGTGCAAATACTCCTCGCAATCCCGCTTTCATGTCTTCTTGCCGTGCAATAAAGCACAAGTTTCATAAATTATCTGTAAATATTCAAACAAAGCGTCCAGCTCTGAGCAGTGTGTGGGAATACAGCGTGAGGCCAGCGGGTATCCTGGTTTCCCCAGTGTGCTACAAGACACCTACACAACTTGTGCAACTCTTATCAAGAGTTTGACTCTGCTCTGAGCTCTGACATTTGCACCATGCTAATTGATGTCTGTATTAGCATGTGGACATCTCCGTGCTGGTATGCAGAATGAGAGCGTGCTTTCAAGTCCAACTATTCAGTGCAAATGTTGGTGTGTGTGTGTGTGTGTGAGTGTGTTGGAGAGAGTGAATGACCCTGTGTGCTGTGCTTTGGCCTGTGGTTATTTGGAGGTCAGTGCTGATGTGGTCTCTGCCTGCAGGAGTGGATTTACCATCCTCTGCCTTATAGAGACCTGCATCCACTTAGCTGACTCTTCCACAGTCAGAGGGAGAAGTTTCTGCCGTCTTTCAACCTCTCTCTGTTTGTTCACAAGAAACTTATAAACTGTATATTATCAGTATTCTCTTTTACATGTGACCGCATCAGCACTCCTTTTATGAAAGTGCACAAAACAAGAAGCTTTTATCGTTGACTTTCCCGTAAGTCCCGCTTTAGTCACCTTTAGCCCAGCCTCACATCAGGGTCAGGGTATTTAACCCCAGAATAGATTACAGCTGTTATTTTGACCCAGAATGTTTCCTTTCAAGCAGGAGAGTCGATGATGGACTGAACCTTTATCCTTTGTGCATTTCTTTTTATTGTTTATTTGATTCTCAGAGTTACATACTTTTAGTATGTTGTTCTTTATTTTGTATTTAGACATTTTAGGTGGCCTCAGGAACCATGTTTAATGCTCAGCTCTTCATATTGTTAGGGTTAGGGTTTAATTTTTGCCCCTATTATGCTATAACTCGTACTGCATCTCTGTATAGTTGTTAACCCTTTGAAACCCACGCAAGTTGGCTTGATTTCTGCAAATTATGGCAGGAAGGCAATGAGCAATGAAATAAGAAATGACCCAAAAACTAGCAAGAAATTTGTAAAAAGTACAAGGACATAACCAAAGAATTTAAAAACTAACAAACAAATAAACAAACAAAAAAGTAAATCACTTGGAAAAGTGCTAAAAAACTACAATAACTATGTACAATAATTTCAAAATAATTATAATATTTAGAAATGTAGTTTTTCCTAGATTTTTTCTGTCACCTAGACATTTTTCCCCAGCTTTTTTAAAAAATGATTGTCTAAATCTACCAATTTCTTTAAGCTTGCAAAAAATGTGCTACCAAGTTACTCAGTGGCATTTTCCATGTTTTTAAAGAAATTGCACCAATTTTCACCACCAAAGTTTCAAAGGTTTAAATACTTGTTAAAGGTGTAAAAGCAGCACAACGAAAGTGATGCTGCTCCAGGTTTCAAAGGATTGACTAATGTGCAGTGCTACTTCTGATACGGGGTTAAATCATTTAAGATTGATTATTCTTATGATGCAAATAAATTACTATTGTTGTCTATTATATTTGAATTATTTTGTAGATCCAGTCACTCCAAAGCTGACAAATAAGACCATGTTCCTCCTTTATGTTCTGCAAAAGTGACTTGCTTGTTGCTAAAACTGCCAGATAAAGCCTGCCTCCTTCTTCAAGTTATTATACTTGTTATGCAGCTTAAATCTTTTTCATCGCTTTAAATATTGCGTGAGGAATGACATCCAGTTTATTTGAGAAAAATCACTGGAGAGCAATCTTCAGAGAATAGGTAGTTTTTCTGGTAAACACTGTAAATATGGGATTCTGTGAGCCAATACTTTCAGTTTCAAATTTAATACAGCACAGGTGAAGTGGAGCATTTCTTTTGTGTATACTCAGGCCGAGGTAGATGGTAATTATGACAGGCATGGATTGGATTCTGCGTAGCTCCACGCCCGTGAGGAGTGGACATCAAAGCAGCGCTCACCAAAGCCCTCTGTAATAAAAGAGGAGGAGGAGAAAGATATTGATTACCAAGGGTGAACATTAGCAAATCTCTTTCTCTCTCCTTTTTTTCATCTATGTCCTCATCCGTCCATCATTTCTCTCTCTCTCTCTTACCATCTGATTTGGCTCCCTCTGCCTCAACTTATGCTCTCTCCCTCCCCCATCCGCCCTCCATCCACCCGTCTCCCCCTCTCTAATCATTTATTTATTGCTGATCTCTTTATTCTGTATTCTTCCAGTTTAGGGACGGTCCACTCTATGACTGTTCGCTCACACGAGCTGTTATCATCATTCCTTTACACCCTTTTCCCGAACCCTCCTCTTCCTCCTCATCACCGCGGAGATACCTGGGGGCGGGCGGGGTCACTCTGGTCCAATCTAACGCTGTATTGATTCCATTAGATAATTAATGACCCAGGCACGGGAAAAGGGTGTAAAGGAATGATGATAACAGCTTGTGTGAGCGAACAGTCATAGAGTGGACCGTCCCTAAACTGGAAGAATACAGAATAAAGAGATCAGCAATAAATAAATGATTAGAGAGGGGGGGGGGGGGGGGGGGGGGGGGAGTGGGGGGGGACGCCAAGGCCCTTGAGAGTTGGAGAGAACCTTGGGTTGGGAATGATCCAGAGTCGTCAAGGTCAACCGCAGCCGGTGCTCCGATACGGAAGCAGAATGCCGAGCGAGTCAGAATATGGAATACTGATAGAGAGACGGGGGGGGGGGGGGGGTTTTCATGTCCAGCAGCTGTCGATTGATCAGCGGCTGAAAAATTGTACATTAAAAAGTCTTTTGACTTCCAAATCCTGAGGTCCAACCAGGGCCGTAATGCATGATAAGTAGTTTTCAGCCCTCCAACCAGAATACCAAACTTCCAAACCGCGGACGCTCCAGACACTCATTTACAACTACTCGACAACATGAAAGGCCAGATAGAAAACTAGCTACATCAAATATTCTGTTCATGTTATTTTCAACCATGTTTTCTACATCTTCCATGATATTGAACGTTGTCCGTTTGATAAAATATTATTCACAGGAATATCTTATATTGCTGTTGTATGTGTTCTCCACTTTTACCTTTAGATAGAGATAAGTAGAGACGGGTGGGGGTTGAAAAAGAGAAGAGAGCTGTAAAAACTGTTAACAGAAAAGTGTTTTTGAGTCAACGCTGGAAAAAAAACAACATTTTTTTGGCCTTTATTCAATAGTGGACAATTGAGAGATGACAGGAAACATGAGGACAGTTAGACGGGGTGCTGCTTAATGAGGGTCCCGTTTTGCCATTTTCCAGTTTGATTTGGGAGCAACGCTTAAAGGCACGTCGCAAATTGTGACAGCATCATGTTTCACAAATGGTTGTCGCTCGCAAATTGAAAATGAATAAGCCCTTCAAGGCTCTTGCCTGATCACGACTGGATTGAAAATATGGAGTTTGTTTAGTAGGGAAACGTGTCAAAATTGTCTAAAATTGTAGCTCACATGTTGCAAATTAAGTGAAACATAACTAAGAAAACATGCTTATTTTCTGTGTTTTATCACTTTGTTAACTGAAGGCAAAAAGATGTGTGAACAATTTCCTAAAATCAAGATCTTTCTCAATAATAATAATAGTAAACTTTATTTATATAGCACCATTAATAAGACATGCAGCACAGTGCTTTACAATAAGAGCATTACAAGCACAGAGTGCTTCACATGAAAACAGACAGAATGAACATCAAACAGTCCAGCAAGGAAATTTAGCATAAAAGGACATTTAAAAACAGTTTTTAAAAAATGAATTGGATCAGTCATTAGATAAAACCACAAATCATAGAACCACTTCAGATGCAACATTTTAAAAGAGTTGCAGCAGTCTGACGTGCAAAAAAGAAGAGTTTCAGAACTAGTTAGAGACTAGAGTGAACCGATGTGTCTTTAGCTTTATTTTAAAAATATTTAGTGAACTGGCTTCTCTGATATCGAGTGTGTTCCATAACTTTGGGGCGTAATTGACAAAGGCTGCATCCCCAATATTCTTTCATCTGTTACTTGGAACCTGGAGCAGCAGATGATCGCAGTTTTTGTAAAGGTAAATTAGGCAAAAAATAAATAAATAAAAAAATGTCAGAATTGGAACTATTCTCCTCTTCCTCCTGTTGTACATAGCAGAGGCTTGATCCCGCTCTTCACCTTGCATGATCGCAGTGTGCATGTCGTCTCCAGTGGGCTATGAGAGCTCCTCTGCCTCCACATTCACAGTCTTGGCCAGCCTCTGTATTGGGCCCCAGGGGTTGGGGAGATGAGGCATAAAACAACCATGTCTCTACCTAGGGGAGCTGGTGGCATGGCAGTGGGGCTATTGTCTGTCTGCGTGCTGTTTGACTTAAATGTGTTCATTTGCCTGATGCCCCTCACTCCCTATGGGGAGGTGCGGCTCGGGGAGAGGAGGGGCACGCTAACGAACCTCTGACAGCTGGAGGCCCTAATTAAACGTCCCTGCTGAAAATAAACAGAGCGGGAGCCAAGCGAGCAGCCAGAGAAAAACGCACGGCAAACAGCGGCTGTGAGCGCTCGCCGCAGTGCCCTCCGCTCTGTTGCTGTTGAGGCCGTGCCAAGAGAGCACGGCTCTATAGGGTAGGGGTCTCCAACACACACTCACATATGCACACACACACGTGTACACCACACTTATGAATATGTAGCACTGCAGCAACACATCGCGAACACCTGCGGTCACACTTGATACAGGTTGATCTCTACAGCTGTGGGCGCAGTATATTTTTACACTCAGTGCACTCAGAAGTCACACTTTCCTTTTCTATATATTTCCCACTGTGACATTACAGAATAAGTCGACTCAGCTCTATTGAGCGGATTGTTTCGCACACGCTCTAGATGACACTTCTGACATTCAGCCTGTTGTGCTGCTAGCTAGCCGGAGCATTAGCAGTCAAAGTGGCGGGGTCCATTTGGGTGAGTGCATTAATGGGCCGCCCAACCTGCGACAAGGTTATGAGGCTGATTGAATAATTACTGTGGAGGCCCCTGTCCATTACGCCCCTGTGTCTGCCCAGATAGAGGGAGATGCAGAGAGTGATGGAGAGATTGTTCGAGACAGAAAGATGGAGGGAGAGATTAGATAAGCACAGATAGGGTCAATTAAGAGATAAACATTCAGGTATGGGATGGAAAAAGGTTGTGTGTGTGTGTGTGTTTGTGAGGCAGTGACAATTTGGGAGTAAATTGTTTCCTTCCTGTGTCTCCTTTTGATCTTTCCGTCCTACTGTACGCAGCCCTAATTTGGCATGTAGCGCATTTATCCAGGTGAGATAGAGAAGGTGACAAAGGTGAAGTTGTTAGACAGAGGTGCGCTGCCCTCTCCTCGACCCTGTCTTCTCTTCACCAGACTCTCTCAAAAGGGGACTGTCAGAGTTGCAGGCTGGAAACTTGAGAGGGAAAAAAATATAGGTTTCCTATAGTTGAATGAAGCCTTAGCCTTAAACATAAGCCTCGGACAAAATATTCTGTCAATGTAAAGGCCCTGGGGAGAGGTTAAATCAAGGACTGGAATATTAACCAGATTGATCAAGTCTCACTTAAATTTACTTATGTGGCAATCAATTTTAAAGTAAATTCTCTGAATCGCATACAATATAAGAGCTACAGCAACCACTGATATCTAATCAGACATTTAACTGTCCAATCGGCAAACAGTTCAGTCCAGAGGTCCAGATATTTTAATTAGCAGTGAAGTAATCAAGTGTAATTTGACAAAAAAAAATATCTGTTACAGTTTAACAAGTGTATGTCTATGCCTGCCCAAGTTATGGTAGGATTGCTTTATGGATGGCAATGTTGGTCAATCCACCACTTTGCTCCAAAGCCTGGGTCTTCAACAGGGGGTTCGTGACCCAGAGGTCATCCTAAAAAGCCACTAAAGGTATGCCACCAAATTATTATTTCATAATAATAATTTTAAAAAAGCATTTTCCCCATTGTAAAAAAGATGTCTGTAAAACTGCTAACAAGACACCTCAAACCACAAAGAAGGTCTATTATAAATCTTTCTATTACGAACTTTTGAGTCATGATGGTTTTATGTTTATAAAATGTACCTCAAGTCAGGATAAGTGATTTAAAGATGTGTGACGTCATCACAATGTAAAGCGGGAAAAACACTCCTGCGCACATTCAGTGGACTGCTTTCCACGGGAGTAAACCTGGAAGCTCTTTTTTTTAGTATATGTGCCAGGCGAGCTACTCCATAGGAATCAATAGTTGCCATCTTGGCTTCGGGTTTTTGGTTATTTTTACGAGAAAGATCTATGCTGTGGACTCTTAGTCTAGTTAGGTAGAAGGTAGATTTATTGGTCATTTGTTTAACAAAGTTTAAAAAACGAAATCACACTTAT
Source organism: Plectropomus leopardus (assembly GCF_008729295.1). Taxonomy (NCBI): domain Eukaryota; kingdom Metazoa; phylum Chordata; class Actinopteri; order Perciformes; family Serranidae; genus Plectropomus; species Plectropomus leopardus. Next base: position 18,861,732 of record NC_056467.1, on the reverse strand, counting down.
CCACAATCGTGCTACATATTTGGAGTTGAAGGTTGAGTTGATTAAAATCAGCAGCTACTAAGAAGATTCCATCCGGTTGCTTGGTGACGTTGCTGCTGATGGCATCGTTCAGTTGAGTGTGCACTGAGCTTTGAGCGCACTTTTTAAGCCTCAATAATGAAGGAATTCTGATCAAACATTGCATGGTTTGAAGGAGATATCGGCATGTAGATATTCTCTTCAGCTACCATAGAGGCCAATCATTTTTTCACTGACCTAGGACCATTTTAGCAATAGAGGCATACATTTTTGCTCGAATACGGCTGCTTAAAAGTACGAAAGGTAACCAAATGACCCGAACTCCCCTTTCAACAGCTATTCTCTCTGTGTTTAATCCCTCATTGACTCGGCCGCCTTTGAAATGGGTCCAAGAAGTTTTCATGCATACATTTTAATGTTGGCTGTTTTAGCCCAGATTTGTGAAATGATATCTGCCAAACCTGCTCAGCTTCTACTGACCCCTCTTAGCCAAGGTCAGCATAGCCATGCTCAAACTCGAGACATAATCCATTTTCTACTGCCCCGGCAAAGCTCTACTGACTTGATTGTGCTGACCCAGCCGGGCCAAAGAGAGAGAGAGTTAAAGAGTGAGAGGCAGTAAGAGAGAGAGAGAGAGAGAGAGGGCATCTCAGGCCCAAGGGCATGACACCGTGGTGCTCGGGGCCACACTAGCCCTTTAAATGTCAACACAGCACAGAGGGGAGGGAGGGGAGAGGGATGGGTGAGGAGCAGTGCTCTGTTTGAGGACATGGAGGAATATTGGCAACTTCGGCTACAGGAGGGGAGAGTTGGAGGCTGGCAGAGGGCGGCGATAGATGTGGAGGAGTCGGCAGTGGACAGCTTTGTCTTTGGAGATGTGTTCTTTAATCTCCAGTCGCGGACAAGTTTGAATATTCTCTCAGGGATGAGGGGAGACATTTGGAGATCTGTGATTTTCAGCTTAATTGTGATCTCAAAGGAGGCTCAGTGTTTTGTCTTATGTCTATTACCTTGGGAACAGTTCTCTGACCTTTATGTGAGGAAGTACATACAGTACCTAATTGCTCTCTCTCTCTCAACCTCGCCGCCTTCTTTCTTCCTTCCTTCCTCTCTCTGTGTTTCTGATAGATTAAGTAAGAAATAAGAAGGGTTTTCATCCGAACATTTGAATGCAAATTGTATTCTATCAAATTAAAAGGGCTGAATGGAAACTGAAAATGGAGATAAAATGCCATAATTTTCTTTATTGAAAAAAAGGCTTCTCTCCAAGCTTAAAATGTATTTCATTGAAAATTATGCAATATGTTGTGATAGAAATACATTTGCTAATTACCGAAAAAAAAAAAGTGCAATTCAACATCCCAAAAATGCCATATGAGCTGTCACTTATAAAAGTTAAAGTCGTTTATGGCTTTTTTGTTACTTTTATTGTTGAATAAACCAACCTCTTATGATTCACTGACTCTTTTTCCTCTTTTTTTTTACTTTTGTTCTTTCTCTGCTGTCTTTCTAGGTCTGAGTCTGTCATACTCTCAGCCAATCAGAGCCTTCGTTAACAGCGGCGTCGGCACGTGATTGGGAGAAGGATGGCAACCATGCCGTTTGTCAGTGAGGGGAAGTGTGTGAGTGTGGAGTGGGATTTCCTACAAGGACTGCTGGCCAAGCCTCCCACCCTTCCCTGGTGAGACACCACACACAGACACACACACACACACACACACACACACAGGCTGATACTGTATAAGCCTCCATGCATGCCCATGAATTAATCTCTGCAAGGTGAAATCCATGCATTAACACCCTTGCACACACTGACAACTCGAAGAAGAATTTCCTATCAATGAAAGATAGGAGACAATCCACGAGACATAAGTCTGATCTCCTCAGTGCTACATATAACCTGTATTGTTGCCCACCTGCCAATCCTGTCAGAGTGGTGAATCCCCTCCCCTTAGTGGGAGATTAAGTAAATTTGGCCGGAATTATTAATGGGCAGTCATTTACAGCCGGATATAAAAACTAAGCAGAATCAATGTGTGTGTATTGATTGTTCTCGGTGGCTGGGGTCGAGGCAGTATAATAATGAGATGTTACAGAGGGCTGGCAGCGTGAGTCCACAACACACACACACACACAAACACAAAGAGAGAGAGAGAAACACTCACTGTTTTCACTTATTAGCGAATAGCAGGGCAAAATACAACAGCTGTGTCAGCTGATTAAGATATAAACATATGTACACACATTGTGTGCAGCCCTTTTCTTTGTTCTGTTCTTTTTCTCACTCATGCATGCACACACACACACAAACACACACCACTGGTGGTCTTTCTCAGGATGAGAATCAACAACACAGACACGAGGGAGAGAGGCTGACTCTCCGTTCTCCTCTAGTTCTCATTCTCTCTCTCACTCACACACACACACACACACACACACACACACACACACACACACACAGCACAGCACCGACACAAATTGTGAAGTGGCTGTGACAACATAATTCCACCACTCAGGCCCCATTGAGGAGAGTCAATACCCAATCAGAGAGACAGGCTACCTGAGCCCCGGCCCCCCTCTGTCACTCTGCCCCTCCCTCTCCTATTGATCCCTCAATCACGGCTTCAGCTCACTAGCCCGGGACCAGATGAGAGAGAAAGAGGGTGAGAGTGAGGGGTTCAGAGGGAGGAAGGGAGGGAAAGTGAGAGATAGGCAGCGAGAGATTGTGTGTGTGTCTGAGTGTTCACATATGGATTGTGGAGCAAATGGCATTATTAGGACTATGCTCTGCCAGATAGAAGAAGGGAGTTTGTCTGTAATTACCAGACCAATCTGCAAGAGAGAATGGAGATTGTTTCACTTGAATTGCAGGAGCCATTACCATCATATGTACTGTATTTATGAAATGAGTTTTCTGGATTGATACTCAGGTCATTTATACGGAGCATGAATCAATCAACAGGTGGTCAGCGAATGGCTGTTATGTGATACAACACCTTACCAGACAGTCAGAAATTCTCCTTTGACAAGGCTCAGCAATTCCCATTTTAAACACATTAAAAACACATGGTATAAAAAAACATAAAAAAGGGATTGTTAAAACTGCAACTGACACTGCAGTGTGTGTTTTAGATTGTTAGGGGTGAGGGATCGTAAAGTTTTTCTCTTAGATGTTTTTCTGGGCCAGTGGAACTTCATACCGTCTGCCTGGTAAATGGGAGGAGAGGTGGAGAGGGTGAGACGGGACCTCTGTGATCAGGGTGACTTTCCTGGTCACAGTTTAGACAGAGGAGTTAGGGGTGAGACAATTATTTTGCTGGCCTGGTTAGTAATGCGGGAGAGTTTTGTTGTGCGTTTGGTCGTGAGGGAGTTGTACCAGGATGAAATGTTGTGTTCAGTCTATGATGTTCAGACTCTTCTTTTGTCTCCTCCATGCAGTCATTTATTTCTTCCATTACAATACCTTCCCTTGTCCGCCTCTCAGTCTCCAGAACCTGCGTAAGGAGAAGTCTCGCAATGCGGCTCGATCACGCCGGGGGAAGGAGAATTTCGAGTTCTTCGAGCTGGCCAAGATGCTGCCTCTGCCGGGGGCCATCACCAGCCAGCTGGACAAGGCCTCAGTCATCCGGCTGACCATCAGCTACCTGCACATGCGCACCTTTGCCAGCCAGGGAGACCCGCCCTGGAGCCCTCTGATGGAGGGAGACAGCAACTGCAGCAAAGGTGAGCAAAAGGGAAACAGCTAAAAACTGTAAAGAAATAGTGGTATGCAAATTGTATTGCTTCAGTCAACCACTGGAGAATTTTTGTCTGATTTTTTCATTAACTTTGCATGCAGTCAGGCCACCACTAAAATAGATCTGCGTCCGGTCTGAACATCAAGTTAGTAGAAAGGAGGGTGGTAGCCACTATTGAGGACTCTGATCTCGTGTTCTCTCTACTTCCTCTGAGAACCTGAGGTTTTAGCAACATGGGGAAGTTAACATTCTGTTTTATATAAGCTGATTCCAGTATATTTTAGACTAATTATACTTAAATTTGATTAATCTAAGCACAATAAAGGATTTAAACTTTAATTTCCCCACCAGATTTTCATTTCTGGTAACATGGAGAGGGCTGGAAACAGTATTTAGGCCTTCATATTGAGTAATTAAATTTCAGTAAATCAAATAAAAGTCCACATAAGAAAAAAATATAAGGGCCTTTTATTGTGTGGTCAAATTTGTCTTGGGGTCAGGGAGACTTTGACTCATGATATCAGTGCTTTTAAAATACCGGCTACAGCCCTGGTAGGAACTATTTTATAATATGTGAATTATTTACACTTCACAGATTTTGTGTACAGTATGCAAAGTATACAAAGTTAAATGATATCTGTGACAGATCATTCCTTGGCTCAGGTTTCACACAATAGACCGACATAAATATACTGATGTTTGTTGCCAATGGACACAAATTGCTGAAATCCATGCGTTCAACCATCTCTCATCTCTGTTTCAAAGTTGTACGATCTGCCCACTTCCTCCCGCCCACAGAGACACACCACGCCACAAAAATTCAGTTCGGACCAGCACAATTATGCAGTCCTCTTAGTGACCGTAATTACTTGTGCTGTGTATGTGACACAAACACGTGTGCATTCACAAATGTGTAAACATACATGTGCATTCAAGGACTTTCCATAGGCTTTAAATGTATGTGTTGTGTGTGAGTTTTTGTGTGTGTGAGACAGAAGCACAAAGAGGGAGGAAACTATTGGTGCGATTTGTAATTACAGAAATTAACTATATAACAAGGACAGTGTAATTATACAGCCTGTCTAATTGCTACTATTACTGAGGGGAAACGATGCAGCTACAGTACAATTAGAGGTGTGTGTTTGTGTGTGTGTGTGTGTGTGTGTGTGTGTGTCTGTCTGTCTGTCTGTCTGTCTGTCTGTCTGTATATGTGTTCACGCCTGTTCTTGTCTAATTTGAGAAAATGTGAGCAGAAAATATGTTTATAGCATGTTTGTGTGTGTGACTGTGTGGGGCTTGCTTTAGCACAATACTGTATTTGCCACACATTCCTCATAATATATAATGGTTTTAATAGTATAATAGATTAGGTTGAATATCAATAGAGGTGCCAATGTAGCTGTTTTTTTGCTGCCAATACCAAAATAATACATTTCTCAAAATCTTTTTTTTTTAATAAAAGAAAGGCTATGTAAAAAAAAAAAAAAAAAAAACTGGGGGTGTGGAGCTTGAAGGACATGGTATTTGACAGTAAGAGTTTTTCTACTGCAGAAATGCTACTGGCTGCGTTATGGGAAATGTAAGATCCAGTAGTTTTGGTTAATACTAGAAGCTAACAGTCAGAATATCTTGGCCTCTTCTACTTTCATTTTGACCAACATTTTTAAATCTGCCTCCTGTAGTGTAAGTAAGGCATGCAAGTGTGACAGTGAGCTTGCATGGACAATACCAGGACTTGGAAACTGAAGCATCCATCCATTCATTTTCTGTAACTGATTATCCTCTTAAAGGTTGTGGGAAGGCTGAAGCCTATTGCAGCTTACATTGGACGAGAGGTGGTAAAACCCTGGACAGGTCATCAGACTGTCACAGGGCTGACACATGAGCCCCTTTTCTATTACACAAAAAAACACTAAGACCTGCTAAAATCTGGCTTTTTAATACTATGGGAATGGTAAAAAATCAGTATTCACACTGGATCAGATGACTCTGCAGGAGTTACACATATTTATCCTTGGCTCTGACTCCGATTGGCACTGATGGACACGCAACACCTGGTTAAACGCGTCAATTTTAGCCCCTCTACCGCTAAGATGCAATGACGGGCCACCACTAATTACGTCCATCTTCTCCTAAGCAGCACTCAAACATCAATCCAAATTACTTGGCACCGAGTTTAATAGATAGACTAAATAAGTAAGAGCTATATAAAAAGAAGTAACCATTGTAGTTTTCATACGCCTCCATCCATGCTGTTTTTTACTGTTTATTAACCTGTCTTCCGGCCTGTCCGTGATGTTGAATATGACACACCGAGAAAAAAACCACACACGTGCTCATCCGCTGTAGAGCTGTGCACACAGCTCTGCTCTACTCGCAATGGGAAAGCAGTCTGTAGCCTGTTTTTAACAGGTTTGCCCGTGTTTTAAAAAAAAAACAAACAAACACTTATATACTCTTAGACTTGGACCTGGATCAACTGATTAATCATCCACCCTGCAACTCAGTCTCATCAACTCGTCAAACTGCTGCTGAGGAAAAAAAGAACTCATGACAAGTTCTACCCACACTGCATTCATCGGCTGGCAAAAACATCTGAATATAGAGAGAAGACAGAATGATAAAAAATAAGGGGACACACAGACATAATTAAAAAATGCTTAGTCTATTGGGTGCTGCTCGACAAGATATTCACAATTATCCCGATAAAGGGAATTAACAAAGTTAATCTAATTTTTTTACCCCTATTTTCAGATTGTATATCAGCCCATCCCTACCTGAGCCACAGCATAAGAATCTCATTGAGTCTCTGGTACTTCTTTTGATGCTTGACAGTTGTCAATATTTGTTTCATACTCTTTTCAGCTGGTACTTTGAGGTTGCCAGCGATAAGCATCTCACCATTTAATACCAATACATCACTGTAAACCAAAAGTATCCCACTTGGAGAGCTCATATTGTATAATATGATGAGCCCTAATCTATTGCCACATTATCAGAAAATATACATTATTATGGGTGCACCCATTGGGATCCATCGATATCTAATCAGCCATGCAGCACTGCACGTTCTGAATGTCTGAGTGATATCCATACACTGTAGTCCACAGCCGTGGCCTTGACTGAGCTCTGCACGTAGTGAATTGTTTTGCCTCGGTGTTCCAGGCATTTCTCTGGCCTTGATAGAAAGTGCCTGTTTAGAAAAGTAGCTGTGCAGGTAGCCGTGCTGTCCTGTGCATGAACTGGAAGTGTGGTAGAAAGACAAATGTGAGGTATGCTGCATACACTACAATGAGAAGCATTTCTTGTACAAATGTGAACCATGACTGTAAATATATAGAATCCTGCAGCGGCTACACGAAGGTCATAGAAAATTGTGAGGCACTTGAAACACACAATGAATCGTGCGTCAGCTGTGGTCGGTATTATAGTCTGAATTATCTTGACATTTGTTCCACCGTTTCAGGGTCTGATATCTGGAGTAATTTATTAAATGTTTGGAGATTTTTACAAGCAGGTCACACAGTCTCAGCGGGGCCAAGGCTGAAAATGCGATGCTAATTTGGACATCAGTTCGAACAAGTCTACCCACAATGCATTGGCAGGGTTTTAAGTGTGATGCATGACTTTAATTCCGTTAGTGGAATGTGGTCAGAGATCCAGCTGAAAGGGAGAGGAGGACGGAGAGGAGGGGAAGGGACAAATGTAGAAGGAATAAAGAGAGAAAGAAGAGAGGAAGGAGAGGAGTGTGAGGAGAGAGGGGGTAGTGCGAGGTTGCATTCCTCCACTCTCCCTCTTGTCCGAGGGTTTTTGGACGGGCGAGGGCCAGCGGAGAGGGAAGGAAGGTGGAGGGTGGAGGAGAGAAGAGGGATGGAGGGAAGGGGAGGGGCCGGTGTGGCTTTTGTCTGCTTCCCACGTTTCAAAGCCAGTCTTGAAAAATGAATAGACAGAGGAAAATCAATTGCATGACCTTCACAGAGAGAAAGAGAGAGAGATTGAGAGAGCAGGAGAGGGGGAAAAGAAGGAGGAGAGAGACAGATTATGGAAGGAGGGAGCAGACGAAAAGGAAAGGCTGAAGGGAGGAAAAGTAAAATGACCCATGATATTCATTCCCATTCAGTGAGTGTGTGTTTCTATGTGTGTGGTGTGTGTGTGTATTTGTACCTGTTTGCACAGCACATTGAAGGACTAAACCCTTTTATTTGAAACCATTTATATTTCAAAACATCTCTATATTGAGTAAATTTTGCTTTGGGGTCCAGTTTTTTTTTTTCTATTTTCCTGCCTTTAAAAAAATGTCCCTTTGAAGGATTACTCCAGTCTATTTAAACCAGAGCCCATATGATTGTACTGGGGCAAGAAACATACATGAATAGGGTCCAAATTGTTCAAAAATATTTAACCTGGATCAAAATTATCCAGATTTGGAATTCTCATGATTTAATACAAATGTGCCAGTTTTTGAAAGACACATTCAATTGGATCATCCTGATCCAGATAAAAACTCTTTAGGATTACCAAAATCTGGATAACCAGTGCTCTAAATGGGGATGCATATCATAATGCTACTAGCTATGTGAAAACCAGGCAGCCTGGGGTTACTTTTAAGTGTTTTATTTGAAAAGACAGAAAACAGCATCGGGGATGCAATTGTTAGAAACTACTTTTTGTTTGTGTCTTTGTAGATACATAGTGATATGAAAGTTAAAAATTAAAGTAATAATCTAAGACATTTTCATTTAGATAAATGAATGTTAAAGGGGAACCCTTAAATTAGGAATAATATGTTATAATATGTTATTTCCATGGAGAGTTTAAACAGTATTTGTGAATATGAGCTACTCTGTCTCAAAACCAGAAACTAGAGAAGTAAGTCTCAATTTTGTGATGTCATTAAGTATAAACTGTGTAGCTAGTCCACAGACAGTGACCGGGGGACTTGCGTTGTGTATCCACAGAATTTTTCTTTTTTTTCTTTCATATCCAAATGAGCTTTAATCTGCTGTAGAGGTCACAGTTCTGAAACTGAAAATGTACCCAACACTCAAACATTTACCTTGGCTGCTCTCAGTGTCATCTAGAGAAATTTTCACAATTTATTCATTCATTCGACTATGGAGCAGTTGCAAAATTCATACCCTATGACATCACAGATTTGAATTTTTATCATGCTGGAGTATTTCGACCATATTAGACCATAGGAATAACATGTATGACTTTTGAAATCAGGCATGGTTACCCTTTTTTTTCTTTTGAATATCCCATTTTCAAGATTTGATCCAATCTGTTAGCCCAAATCCGATCAGATTACTTCTGAACAACCGGGCTCAGAGGAGCAGACGGGTTGCAAAGAAGCTAACAGTTTAGCCAGATTAGCAGAACCTAATTATTTGGTTGTAAAAACACAAGTAGGCAGTAATAACCCCTGACTGCACAGGAAAACTGTGCACACAACTACACTAAATACAGTAGATCAAACAAGAGTTGGAAAGTCATTGTGATGTCAGATAGATGTTAACACTGTAGGTTTTGGCGATAACACCAAATAATTTGGAGGTTTGTTTAAAGATTAATCTTACACAGGCTGAACAGCAGCATTTCACTGCACTCTCATTTGAAAAAGTTTGAGTTGTGTTTTACCTCTGACTGCGCCAAACAGTGACTCTGTACTGACACTCCCTGGAGTACATTTCTATATCACTTAAGTGATTTACATTTAAGGTTGCATAAATTCTCTCTTCAAAAATTTGTTGCATCTCAACCTTTAACAGGTGCAACATGGCAGCCGGAGAACCCCTCAGTGTTTCACAAGATACAGTACAACGACAACTCCCTGCCAGCAACAGGGCCAGCTCAAGTGTTTTACTGTCTCTGTTAGTGAGGTCAAACACACCTCTCTCCTCCCCAGCGTTGGTGACATTGACTTTCATTCCGCCTCCACTCGCTCCCTCTCTCTCTTGTCTCCTTTCTTTCATTGCCTATATCTCCCTCGCCTCCCTCCTGTCTCCCCCACCTCTCTGCGTTCTCCCTGCATCTGCCTCCCCTCTAATTCACGGCGTTTAAAGCAGCCGGGGCTTTTAAGGGAAGTTAATTGCACTCAAATTATGTTCGACCGCGAAAGGAGTGAGGGAACGATGGAGGAGAAACGGAGAGATAGAGGAGAGATAGATGGAAGGAGGGAGAGATGGATGTCAGAGTGAGAAGATAATTGCGCCAGAGAGGGACGCTGCGATTAGGGTCACTCTTTCTCTCTCCGTCTGTCGAACAGCCGAAACGTCACATTTGGATGGTAGTAAACAACTTGGCAGGTGATCAGGCTCTTGTTTTGAAAGGGTGAAACTACGGCAGTGGAGCCAAACTTGAGAGACAAAGACGGATAAGAAGACAGTGAGAGGGAGGGAGGGAGGCAGATGGAAAAAAAAAGAAGGGTTCATTGCGTCTGTTATCTGTTTGGTTCCCATGGTAACATCCTAACCTGGTGTAAAAGGTTGACATTATGGGGGTGGAAGGGAAGACAGTGTTCGTGCATGGTCATGTGCATGGAAGTAGGGGGATGTTTAGGTGTGTGCTCGTGTGTGTGCAGCCATTACTCATGGACTTAACTGGGACTAAATTATGTATTAGACAGAGGTATAATGAAAATCATTCAAATGAAATTTCTATCTTTTCTTCTCGTTGAGCGCTGGGAAGACCCCAAGAATTGACCTGCGAGTCAGACCATAATTAACGTGTCCGATCGCGCCCCATCCCATTCTGTCTCCTATTCCCACAATGAAATTAAACCTCACAGCAAAGTCCTGGGGAGCTAATGAAATGGGAGTGTGACAGATCAAAGACCTCAGGTGCACACATGGGTCTGCATCCAGGTCTGTACACAAGCATGTACATGTTACATGCATGTACGCAGAAGATGTATATTCACATTATCTAAAGACATTACCTAAGGATAATGTTGGTCTATTGCATCTTGAGTCTTATTTTCTTGTTCTCTCAGACTATTTCTATAACATTGTACTTGCCGAAGTAGTTGCTGAGATGTGGGAGCATGGCAATAACATTACTGCAAAGTCAGACGAGGTAAGGAATGAGTCGTCAGTCAACACCTGATAGCCCGATTACCTGTATTGAAAGTCAGTGCAAAAGGTCGTTGATATCCCATATTATTTATATTACTGACACATAAGTTTTATGTCCAACTGAGTGCCATTACATACATTTCGGCACTCATAGTTTTATTTACTAAAATAATATAGCTGCTAATATAGCATAGCTACTGTGACATCATTCGGTGATTTGTGGACATTTTAAAGCCTCGAGATTGGCAATTTGTGGTAGTTACGTGGTGTAGTTCTGTCTGAAAGCTGCTACAAAAGAACCAAGATTCCACTGTAAACTGTCTTTTTAGACCCCAGCAGGTAGCTAGGGTAATTTTGCTGGAATTATATGATGCAAATAAGTTGTATATCACAATTTTTTAACCCTTAAATTTATGTTATGGAGTTTTTGACTTCAAGGCAGCAAGATAAAAACCGCGAGCTAAAAGAGACGGATGTAAACAATTGACGACTTTATTCATAAAACTTGCTTTGCAATTTTTTTCACAACGAAGGTCATGCATCCAACACTTCTTTTCCCACCAAATTAGCGCATGTATGCAGGTTTTTGTTAACCTGGGAGAACTTGTAAAATCAGGAAACCAGGTTAGTAAACAGTAGAAAGTGCATGGAGGCCAGTAAAAATATTATGGTGGTTACTTTTTTCCACCATCTTTTATTTATTCAGTCTATGATTTAAACTCTGCTTAGTGCATCTTGAATAATGTTTGAGTGCTGCTTGGACGGGGAGGGATGGTACTTTGTGGCAGTTTGTCATTGCACTAGCAGAGGGGCTAAAAATAGCACATCCACCCGCTTGTCATAATTACATCACTGCTGGTCAAAGCTAATTGGAACTGGAGCCGATAAATACCCGACTACTTCGGTACTTCTGTGTCGCTCACAGGTCAAATGACTACTTTAGAGACATTTGACACTTTCCATTAAATATAAAAGCCAGATCTTAGTGGGTGCTAGTGAGTTTTTTGTCTAGTCGATAATCCATATAATGTATTTCTTGCTCCCATTTTATGCACTGTTTATTGCACAAGAAAACTGTATATATGAAACTACGTAGGTCAAAATTGAACCAGCAGGTAAAGTGTGATTGGACAGTTAGGCTAAAACATTTATTGTTTGTCTTTGTTTTGTCTTACAAATAAGCTTTAATGTTGTCACATCTGAATAAGTTTAGGTGACATGGCAGCATTTGTAGATCTCAGCAACTGACTCTGTGACTACAGTCACCCATAGGAATGATGGCCAGAATTGCATTAAATTAACAGTACATGTTTTTTTGTTGAATGAGGAACTATTACCAAGATTTTGGATGCGCTCATTTGCAGTTTTATCTCCAAAAAATGTTTAGTTAATCTGACTGCACTGCCGGGTTAACACCTGTCTATTGAAATCTTCCTTTAGATGACAAGACAAGATATTATAGAGGTGATAATATATAAGAATACAAACAGAATCATGCAGGGCCCTCACACACACACACACAGACACACACACACAGACTCACACACACACACACACACACACACATACATAACACACATATATATAAAAGTAAGGGTTCACAGCGCCACTACAGAAGGATCTTTGTTCTCAGGGTGAGATACGAACAACAACGCTGTGAGACTCTCCTCACATGTGCGTGTTTGTGCATGCATCCACACACACGCACACTCTCTCACACACACATACACACACACACACACACACACACACACCAGGTCCAGTGTTTTGGTTTCCTGGCTGCTCTATTGTGCACTGGCAGTCTTTAATAAATGGTCCTCTGTGTATTTGTGTGCGTGTGTGAGTGTGTAGACTCATCCGTCAGCCCTCCTGGCCTCTTGTCACATCCAGCGTTTCCTTCGCCCCGCTGACACTACTCAGGGCTACTGATCACCCGCCATCACCTTCACTCCTCCAGGGATCTGTGGCATGAAACTCAAGACACACACACTCCATGTATTTCTTTTCAATTGTGCATGGGGCATGCACAGACTAACATCACGGCGTGTGTGTGTCTTGTTTATGATTCATTCTCATATGGTCATGATGGGGGTTGCTTCCCTCAGGCTCCCCAGAGCTGCGGCTCCATCGCAGCCCCACAAGGGAGCCTGATAGGCAGGCAGAGAGCGAGATGGGCTCCCCATCCCCCTCCGTGCCCCGACTGGCTAGGCTGAAGGGTCCCAGCACCAGACCCCCTTTCATAGCCCTGAATGGACTTGCCTTATTTATATTCACACTCTGTCACACAGGGGGACCCCAATCTCACAATGCCACTGTGGCTTTGTCCGGCAACTCTGTATTTATGTGTGTGTGTGTGTGTGTGTGTGTGTGTGTGTGTGTGTGTGTGTGTGTGAGAGTGTGAGTTTGAGTGTGTGCGCGGGTATTTGTGTTGTTTAATCGGAGGGCATGTTGCTGCTGTGTAGTCTGTGCATGAGAATTCATTGCTGTGTGTATTCCTGATGTGTGTGTGTGTGTGTGTGTGTGTGTCTATAGCTCTAATGGAATGCCTCCCTCCTCTATTCACCGAACCCACATCACAAGCAGGCAGCTGGGCAATATAGTGTGATTGTGTGTGTGTGTGTGTGTGTGTGTGTGTGTGTGTGTGTGTGTGTGTGTGTGTGTGTGTGTGTGTGTGTGTGTGTGTGTGTGTGTGTGTGTGTGTTCCGACCCTCCCTCTGTGTTCAGTTGTAACCCAGAGCAGCGCTTTCATTTTCCTGTCATAACGTGTATTGATTTCCCTCAGCCTTGCAGCGACACACACACACACACACACACACACAGATATCCGATGATCCTTAAAGTTGTGCACACACATGCACACATTCATATGCGCTTGTACACACACATTTGGCGTGCACACAAACATAGTTTGTCTCCGCCGGATAAGGAACATTGTGTTCAAAAGCAGCCCTGTTGAAGTGAGATTACTTCTCATGTATGGTCACCACTTTTGCAATCACACACTTGCAGGTGCGCGCACATACACACACACACCGTCACATACTCTTTTTGACATAAAACAGTAAATACAGCTGATTGCTAAATTAATCTTCCACGTCACTGCAGCCCCTCATGCCCGGGTTTGCTTGGGAGAAAGTGATCACTCTCGCCTTCCTTAGTGTTTTCTCATTTTCCCTGCCGTACCCTCTGTGCTCCTCTCGTACCTATCTTCACCCCCCCCCCCCCCCCTTCCTAACCACCTCCAACTCTATTTGTATTGTAATTGCCTTGGTAAACAGCACCACTTTGGCACTGAAGCAGCTCTGATAGCTTGTGTTTGGGATGCATTAAGAGTGGCGATGCAGACACCATGGGTGTGTGTGTCTGTGTGTGTGTGTGTGTGTGTGTGTGTGTGTGTGTGTGTGTGTTTGTTTGCGTGTCTGGCAGCAATTGAGTGGTGTGCGTCACATAGCACCCCCTCCGTATGCTCTTTTTTTTGTTGTTTTTTTAGACACACAGCCGTCTCGGTCGATTCTTCTGTTTATCAGACATGATTTGTTCGAGTTTAGCTTTTCATTTTGGTGCAGATTTAAAGACGTCACAGAAATGCAGCATTAGTACAAACCCTCACCTGAGACCAAGTCATATTTACAGAAATTTACTTTAATCACAAATCTGTCATAGCGTTATTAACCAAATCTAAAAGTGGACTAAATTTGTTAATACGACCTTGCTGAAATGTGAGCTCAGAAGGCCTCACATTTTAAAGGATCCGTCTTTTTTCATGCCAGATTTTTCTTAAACCTTCTGCCATTCTAAATGGATTTTGAAATGTTTAAAAATGTGGTGAGACAAATGTTTTTCGAGAGAGGATAAAAATGAAAATTGGAGAAATCCTGAACCTTTACCGAGCATTTGAGCCACATCAGTTGATTTTATTAAAAAAACTGAAGGCTGTGATCTGTAAAAAAAAGACTGCAATTCAAAAATCAAAACTTTTATTTAGAAAGATGGTCTTCTGATATATAGTACTTAGCAAAGTACACATATTGTAAGCATTTAAATGAATAATTTGGGATGATGCTGAGATTAATTTATAACTTCGTTATAGACTGTTTCACTGAAGTGTGGGTTCATGTTTGCTCTCTGACGGCTGATGTCACGTATGCTGCGGGGCATCCTGGCAGGAGATGCAGAGAAACCTTTTTAGAATTTCTACACTGTCACATTTAAAATGCTGTTTTTGCTGATTTGTGTATGCAAAGTTGTGTGAGACTTACTGTCAATGGAAACATTTTTATAAATGTTGAAACAGAGGAATGGAGAAGCACAAAACTCCACAGTGGGACTCAAGCTGAGGACATTAGAGTTTAGGATTCTTAAACCCGTAAAAAAAAAAAAAAACTCTTTATACAACTTTTTATCTTGTGGTGTAGCAAATGATTCCATACACGTTAAGAAATATTTCATTTAACTGCAAATGTGTTGTCTTCACAGTGCAGTATGTGGTAGTAGTTGGACAGATATAATCTCAAATATTTAACATGGCAAACTAAAATTAGCATCCTAAAGTTAAGAGCAGGGTTCCTGCAGTCGTGACAAACCTGAAAAAGTCATGGAACTTCACCGTATTTTTTTCCAGGCCTGGAAAAGTCATGGATTAACTAAAAATCATTGAAAGTTAAGGAACAATTATGGAATTTTGTTGTGGGTGATGAAATTGTTACAATAATTTTCTATAGATACCCTTCATGTAGCATAACAGCAAATTTATTTTCTAATATACGTTAACGTGCAACGTTTTGTGTATATCATGTAAGTTTCTTCATTTTCTCTTGTTCCATCCTTCCCTCCATGTATGCCAGTTAGCTGAAAGTATGTTTTTCAGTAGTGTTTGAATCTAATATGTTTGGAAAACATTGAACAAGGGGGGGCAGAAACATAGATATTATGAATATGGGTCCTTCCATATTCATAATATCTAATATCTTGGAACATTTTGAAATTTTGTCCATGAAAATTAATGGAGAACCTGTAAGAGTGATCAGGAATATTATCATCAGTCATAAAGTTTGTTAAAAAAAAAAAAACAACGAAAAAAGTAATGTCAAGTAAACGTTAATCCTCTCTTCACTGGCTCCCCATTAAATTCTGCATCCATTTCAAAATATTGATGCTGATTTTTAGAGCCTTGCATGGTCAAACACCCCAGTACAGTGCTGACCTCCTCCTCCAGTATTCACCTAATCGGCCACTTAGGTCATCTGAACTCATGTTAGTGGCTGTCCCTCATACCCGCTTTATACTCCGAGGTGGCCGTGCTTATCAGGCTGCTGCACCCAACTTTTGAAAGGCTCTCCTTCATTGCTGCAATCCCTCAAGAGTTTTTTCTAGAATACATTGCCCACTTTATTTATTACCTTTTATATGTTTTATTCCTTGTTTGTAAATGTGTGACTTTGCCCTCATCTGGTTTCTTGTTGCTGACATTTAACTTGTCAGCTCTGTGCTGTTTGTCGCCGTTATTTAATTATTGTTTTTATATTGTTTTCATTATGTATCATTCTTTAAAGTACAGATGATTTGTGATTTGTGTTCTTATCTGTGAAAGATGCTATACAAATTAAAATTACTTACTTAAATACTTCATGTCCATCAATTTCTCATATATATTTGTCTACTTTGTCTCTGCAGTAAGACGATCATCTCATTCTCTGGCCACGGACATGTTTGAGCAGCACCTTGGGGCGCACCTCCTGCAGGTAACAACCACAGCCCCAGCACCCTCCTCCTCCTCCTTCTTCTTTATCTGTTATAAGTATTATGGTATGTAACTACATGTGTTTACATTATGCATTTGGGATGTTTTCCGTGCAGCAGATTTGTGATCTTTCATTGCTGTCCTGTGAAAGCTATGTCTCCAAAAATGTCAAACTGCCCTGTTTTCAACTTTGTGAAAATTATCAGATCGTCCAATGAACTTTTAATTAGTTTATCAAGCTTGAGAATTAGGAGAAATTAAGGATGCACAATAATATTGGCACAGCATCAGTATCAGCAGATTTTGGCCAATATTGGCAGATATATTGGCTTTAAAATGACATATCAGAATCTGACAATAAACAAAACCAAAAATATCATTTTTTGATATCGGCAGGAATCAGAATGTTGGCGGAGTGAATATGTTCAAAAAACATCAACCCTAAGTTGAAGTATTTTTATTGTTTTGAATGAATGTTACATACATTAAAGAGTATCGTATGTTATATCTCTATCTGCTGGTGCGCCATCATGGTAACAGTTTGCATAATATGAAGGAAAAAAAGTGGATGTATTGATATCGCTATTGGTTTATTGGCCAAATGACCTTTTATATTTCAGCACATCAGATATCGGCGAAAAATCCAATATAATGCGTCCAGAATTAGAATTTTCTTAATCCCTCCATTAACCTGAAAATCTAAAATCTACATAAAGCTTTGGACAGTGAGGCTTTAATTTTTATGAAGGGAAACTTTTGCTTTTCAGAATGAATCACAAGGTCAGTTTGATCCAAGCACGCTGGTCTCAAAAGTGACTGCACTGTGCCACAGTGTGTCGGTGCTTGCTTGTACAACTCAAATCTTCTTCCTTTAGACTCTCAGACTTACATTTCCAAGTAAACTCCTATCGCATGCTCTCACATTCACACACATTGACTCCCACACACCTCATGCACCTCAGATGCTCGGACGATACCATTGGCTGCTAAAGAATGCCTCTCTTTGCACTGACAGATGAATGGAGCCTGAGGGGGTTTCTGGGGCTGGAGGGCTTTAGGGATGACGAAATGCGGGATGTAGAGACAAAGAATCAGAGGAGGCATAAAAAAAGGTAACACTGCAGGTTGTGGTTTAGGAGGCGAGATGGTTGGGAGAGCAACCAAAGCAGAGAGGATATAGAAAAACTTGAAGGATCCTAATGTCTTATGTAGAGCACTTTGAATTGCCTTGCTGTTGAGATGTGCTATACAAATACATTTCCCAAGCAGGAAACAGGTAGGAGTGGGAACAGGTTAGAAAAAAAGAGAATTTAGAAGTGAGAAGGTTGTGATAAAACAAAGAAATGTTACATATGTCTGCTCTCCTCTGGCATTTTAAAGAGGAAGGGAGGCTTAGGGAATGGCGCTGATAGAAATCAAATTAACGCTCCAGAAAAACTGTATGATTCTTTCCTCCCAGCCGTCCTCCCGCCGTAATAGCCTGATAATTGCACTTTAGTTCTCCGACATTCAGGCGGCTGGTTTCTCCTCGCCGCGACACACGACGCCCCACGCCCCACACCCCGGCCACGCATTTGCATACTGGATGTGTCAGTTGCATAAATTACCACTGCCACTTTAAGCACTGGGCCGCCAAAATAGCAATCATTCTTCTAGAGCAAAGTGGCCATGGTCTCTGTGTGTGTGTGTGTGTGTGTGTGTGTGTGTGTGTGTGTGTGTGTGTGTGTGTGTGTGTGTGTGTGTGTGTGTGTGTGTGTGTGTGTGTGTGTGAGAGAGAGAGAGAGAGAGAGAGAGAGTGAGATGCTGTGTCGGCTCACTCCTGGATGCTTGTTATGACGATTAATATTATTCTCTGAAGCAGTCCTCTCTAATGGCCTGGCTGTATACCTTTCACTTCTCATTAGAATCACTGCAGGCTGTAATGACTCTGGTTTCTATCTGTGTCTCTGTCCGGACCGTTGTCTGGGCGGGTGTTTACGTGTCTGTCTGTGTATGTGTGTGTGTGTGTGTGTGTGTGTGTGTGTGTATGTGGCCGGAGATCCAGGATGACGCTTTGGTTCTGAGTTTATTACAGCAGATTGAAACAGCTCTGGTCTATAAGCTCAGTTTCTTGTGTTTCTTTGCTCTGTTTTGTTTATGTATGTTTGTGTGTGTGCTTTTCTCAATGTCTTACTGTGTGTGTGTGTGTGTGTGTGTGTGTGTGTGAGTGTGAGTGTGTGTGCATGCACATGTGGCATTTCTGTCTCCATGCTGCTTTCTGTGTGTGTTTAGTTATGCAGGCCTTGTTGACAGCTGTTGTGTGTAGCTACAGCTTGCATCTATGGGAGTTGTTTCATGTCTTTCACATTCATGCGTGTGTGTGTGTGTGTGAATTGAGAGACGAGGCCACGAGGTGACGGGTTGTTTGTTCTCTAGCTCATTGTAATTTGTTCGATACACACTAATTGCTCTAATTTGTCTGTCTTGTTTCTGTTTGTCGTTATGTGTGTGTATCTGTGGGGTGTGATGTGTGTGTGTTTGTGTGTGTTTTGTTTTTATGCGCACAGTCTCTGGATGGCTTTGTGTTTGTGGTCAGTCAGGAGGGACGTTTCCTCTACATCTCAGAGACAGTTTCTATCTACCTGGGACTCTCACAGGTAAGGCGACCTCATCACACACACACAAGCACACACGCACACACACACGCTAGAATAATCCTTCGTATACAAGCGCATTTGCACACATGTGCCTATCTGCTTACGCTTTCATATCCCCTCCCAGGAGTGTGTGTGTTTGTGTGTGCGCGTGTGTGAGTGTGAATATCTTTGACTGCACTCTTCTGCTCATCTCTGGAGTGCAACTCTCACGGGGGCAATGCTGCTCTCCCTCTACCTCTCTCTACCGCCCTCCCTCCCTCTCCAGGTGCTCACCTCTGTTGATTGCCTGTGGCCTCTTGTACTGTGAATGTTAAGTCCTGCCATTTTGCCCAGATGCATAAATAATAACAGTAATTACTGGCCCAGCAATCAAAGTGTCGCCCCAGCGCGCTGGGCCTGTCTAGGGGAACAAATCGATAGGCATCTTAAAAGCCACATTGATTGTAGGGAGGGGGAAAAACACCAAGGGGGATGGGAAGATAGATAGAGACAGCCGGAGAGAGAAAGAGAGGGGGAGGAAAAGAGGAGAGGTGTGATAAGAGAGAGATGTTTCGAAGTAAGAGGAATCGGTACAGCATGAGAGAGAGAGAGAGAAAGAGGGAAGTTAGTGCTACAATAACAGAAGTCACTGAGTGTTTTTTTCAAATGTGGAAATTTGCTGTGATTGAGTGTCTGCCCTTGGCAACATTAAAGGATAAGTTTGGTTTTTTTTTTTCCTATTCTGTCGAAGTACAATATTTGCATACTATATGTACATTAAAAGAGTCATTGGTCACTGTTATCATTTACTCCGTCTATACTGGATGTGATGCAACATCCACAGTTGTTGCTCTGTGTAGAATTGTATTGTAGAGTCAAGTGGATAGATGCTAGAGTTAGTCATTTTAGTGTGACATGACTGTAGTGTATGAATGTCATATGGGAAGTTCTTCCTCACCAAGCCATAGCAGAGGGAAGCTTCCTGCTGGCTGCATTAAGTTTTGTTTCCAGGACACCACATAGTGAATACACACTTGATTTTGTCAACACGTTGTCACTCCAAACTCTTCAATGACAGCAGCTTGGTCAGTGGCCCTACACTTCCAACTAGGATGCTCTAGTTATCCCTCTAGTGTCAAATGTCGACACTCTGAGCCAGCCTGTCAGTTTCCTCGTTTCATGTCTTGGTCTTTTCAAAATCAACTTTTGTGTCGCACTGTATCACCCAAGAAACAGGTTTTGTAACCAAAACAACTCGATGTTTGGGCAACAAAATTAAATGGTTTGGTGTAGAAAAAAGGTTCATGTTTTTTGTCAAAAAAAAAAAAAAAAAAGGTCAGTTTGTCATGTAACATAAATGTTAACAAATATGTCACATGATGTATGTCAAGTTATGTAATTACTGTAGTTAAAAAAAAAGTTTAATCCATGACATGAACAGCAGTTTCCTGAGTGAAAGTCTTGAGTTTGTTTGACCCATCCACCACTCCTCCTCCCTCCCTCCTGTCCGGCCTACTTGGACTTTTCTCTTCATTCTATGTCATTGCTGCAAAATACATTAGAGTTAGCTGAAAGCCTGGTACATTTCATACAGACGTCAAAGTGTGCCTTGTGCATGGGAATCAGAGGTCTACGGCCACTGAACAAGCTGTCGTATTTGACACCCTGGGAATGAGAGCAAGCTTGATTTGTTTAGCTCAAAGTGCTGAAGCCTTGTATTATTTTCAGCTTAACTTTAGGATGCTTTAAGATAAGCAAATAAGATAAATTCGTGTATGACACACAGAGATGATGCGATTAACGTTTTGATTTATAGTTCAAAGTTGAGTTTCACCCATTGATGGCACCCTTGCAACACCAGATGAATGCATTATGCAGGCTATATTGTCCTTTAATCATATTGTCCACTGTAACTGTGTTGCATTCTATCTTAAAGAGCAACGGCGCAAAGGTTTGCAATGTTTCATTGCATAATAGGAAACCACAGCAAGAACTGCTATGTTCAGTCATCGTTTATGAGTTTTTTTCACGGACTGTGATGCAGAGCAGAAATTGCTTCACATAGTTTTGCATCACAGATGTCTTTCTTCTTTCTGGCCCTTTTTTGGTTAACTTTTCAAGCCTGTTTAATCACTGATAATAATTTTACCATATGCCTTCATTTACTTTTCCAGATATGTCAGAGTTTTTTCAAAGCATAACTTAAATCACTTTCTCATATGAACTCTGGACAAAATCTAGAGACTCAGGTCCAGAGCTTGTCCAGAGTTTCTCTTTCACACACGTAGCACACCACAGGAGATTGTCTGTGTCAGAAGCATTCTCACCTACATACAATACCCCGTTTGCTTTAGGTGAGGGGTGGCACCTTGATAGAGTGAGCAGGAGGCAGGACACGCAGATTACCCCGCGGTCACGTTGACGGTTTGCGATTTGGTCATAAACAACGGAGTCTTGCTGTTTGCTTGAATTTGTCTGACATCAGCCCTTACCGATAAAGGTTCCCGGATTGTCGTCATCACTCCAGTAAGACATTTTTGTGGGCGTCTTTGTGTAAATTACTCTTTTTCTCTTGTTGCGAGTCACATGATAGAAATGTCTGTTTAATGTCAGATCAGACATTTGCATTCAACCATACAGCTCTTTTTGGTAATGTCTAGGTAATTTCATCTTTGCTGTGCATGTGTGAAAGGGATTTTAGAATGGGTTCAGGTGTGGTCTGTAGTAACCACATTCAACAGTTATATCACAGTGTACTGATGCACCCTCGAGTACACCTGTATATCACTGCAGGAAGGTGAGAATTTAAACCTAGGAGGTCAGGAAAAAATGTTCTTAAGTTACTCTTTAATGTTTTATTCAATATCAACAGTCTCCACCGGCATAAGAAACTTCGAAGAGAAAACACAAGCAGGTCACACTGACTAATCTTTGCGATCTCCATGTGGTATTTTCATAGCTGCCATAGCTCTGATGTGTACGTACATTTTTGAGAAGAGGCAAACCAGCTTTGGCAGCTACATGCATAGTCTTCTCATCAGCTCTCTACACAGTCAGTATGGAGAGGATAATAACTCTTTTAATGTACATATGGGCATGCGAGTGTTGTATTATGTACGACTTAATTAAAAAAACACAAACCTGCCCTGCTGAATGGATAGACGTGGACAAGAGTTGTTTGCGCCTGAGTTTATTGGGTCTTCACTTTGCAAAGACAAACACGAAAGAAGGATGAAGTGGTGGATGCCTGCAGACAGAACAAAAAGGAAGATACAGAGAGACGGAGAGAAACATAGAGAACCAGACAGACAATTACGTGAGAGAAAGAAAACAAAGGAGTGGAAAAGGGGAGAGGATGAGACAGTAGTAAAGAGGAGAGAGAGAGAGTGTGAGTGTGTAAATAGAGTTTAAATGTGCAGTAGGAATGAAATTCGCCTTGGGATTGCCTAGGTAAACAAGACAGCCGAGGCTTTGGTAGAGATGCTAATAAAACAGAGCTGTTCTTATCAGCTGAGCAGATGGCCTAACCCATCACATCTACTCAAACAGGGCCTGAGCCATCAGCATTCTAATGAAATTATTTATGATCGAAGATTACGTTCAAAACCTTGAACATACAACGCCACGTTTACCTTCCTGAAGAGATGAGAGCGGGCGAGGATGGAGGGGGTTTATGATGAGAAAGAGAGACAGCCAGAGAGGGCAGAGAGAGTTGAGATGAGTTAGAGGGAGTTGAGAGTTTATGGACACATGCAACGAGAGAAAAAGATACAAAAAGAGAGAAAGGAAAGGTGGGAGGGAGAGGACAAAAACACTTGGATATACTTTGTCGGCGAGTGGAGGCGGACACAAGGGAGAGAGGAAGGACAGACAAACAAACGATGTTCTGAGTGGAAAAGTGTAACTGGTGGTTTGTTTTAGAGGACATGTTGCCCCTGTGGACCGCCCCTGCCCTGCCGTCTCCTGTCCCCCCTGTCTGACCCCTCTGCCCTGGCTTACACCCTGGGCTTCTCCCCTGACAGGGGGGTTGCTTAGCCGGCTTAGCCCAGGTCAAGCACCTTGACCAAGGGCACAGCCTGCCGCCCACTCCCCTGGTGCCTGCAGGTATCATTTTTCTTCTCACTGGGTCTCCAGGCCGGAAACACAGGGATAAACCTGGGAATGCCACAAAGCAGATGGGGGGAGGGAGGAGGTGAGAGGGACTGATGGAGCGGAGGAAGAGGAGACAAAGGCTGGAGAAGATGAAGAATTGGAGGGAGGAAAGGATGGAGAAGTAAGAAGAAGGGGCTGGGAGGAGAAAGAAAAGGGATAAATGGGGTAAAGAGAAGGGAGGAAGGATGGTAGATTAAGGGAGGAGAGAATTGATCTGGGAATGGTTAGTATGCAGCCCCCGCTCCCCCTCCCCCCTCTCCCCCTCCCTCCCTCTCTCCTCTCCCATCAGTCAGTGAGGGCTGAGGGCTGAGAGTGTGTTGTGGACCACTGCCCGGATGCCTCATACATATTAAAGCCCCCTGCTATTATTTATATCATGTCTCTCCTTCCCCTGCTAGCTGCCCTCCTCCTCCGCCCCCCTTCATCCCCACCGC